>NW_017308038.1:206257-259566 GCF_000935625.1 Nanorana parkeri
ATGATTAATTATTATTATTATATGTTATATATATATATATATATTAATTATTCTAAAACATTTCGCTTTGCAGCTCCTCCTCTACTTACTGCAGTCACTGATAATATTTTATGAGTTATAATTTTTTAAGATTCTTGGTTTAGGGAAGCAAGCCAGCAGACCGCTAACTGAGAGTCAACTACTTCAGATGAGTGCACAGACTTTGGAAGCAGCCTAATATGTTTGCTTTGGCCTCGCTTTTGATCCTTTCCATATTTATACTGGCAATCCTTGTCTTATCGTGCTGGAGCTAGGACTTTGCTTTCTCATTTCCCCCAACCATAGCAATTGCAAAGGCTCAGGTGTGAATACAAGAAAGAAAACTATAAGAGTTTGCTAGTAATTTGCTTCGCATGGGCTTCAAAGGCAAAAGAAGATTTGAGCAATCAAGGAATATTGAGTTATAAGTAATTCTGAGCCCCGCATACATTTATTTCTCCTATTTATATAGAATCAACATATTATGCAGCATTTTTACAGAGTTCATAAACCATCCGCATCTGTCCATGTCCCCCAGAGGAGCTCACAATTCAATGTCTCTTCTACACTCATACACATAATAGGGACAATATTAGATGAAGTCTTTTAACCAACTATGTTTTAGTTTTTTTTTTATATAACCTATTTTTGTGGCTCCTACATTACTGGTGGGCACTGGTACTGATATAGGATTAAGGCTCTTGGACTCATCATCAATAACCAATCATCACCAGTACCAAGAAACATTTCCAAGGACATTAAGGCAACCAAAGGCAGACAGTGGGAGACAGACAGACAGGTTGGGGTAGGGAGTTCCAAAGAATGGGTGAGAGTCTAGAGAAGTCCTGGAGGTGAGGATGGGAGGAGTTGACAAGGGAGCTAGAGAGCAGGAGGTTTTGGGAGGAGCAGAGGGGATGGTTAGGGTGAGGTTGGGGGCATAGCCGGGGCAGATTTGTGGATGGCTTTGTAAGTGATTGTTAATATTTTGAATAAATGTTATCCTTTGAGTAATTAGAAGCCAATCGAGGGATTGGCAGAGAGGGGTTACAGACACTGAGCGGTTGGTCAGGTGGATGAGTCTAGCAGCAGCATTCATGATAAACTGAAGGGGGGATAGCCTGTGTAGAAGTAGGCCAATGAGGAGGGAGTTGCAATAGTCTCTTCTGGCAAGGTGACTCATATGCTGTCATATTCTGTTCCTCACGTATTCCAGGGATGAGATAATGCCCACCAGAATACCCTAAATTGCCCAACTACCACAACCATCACAAAGTCAAATGATGGTATCACACCCACCCTGTAGTAGTGTAGTGTAGCTTTGAAAGAGGGGGTAGGAAATAAATTAGAATACGACTAAGCCAGACTTCCAGTTTACTTTCATGCTGTGATACATGTGAATGATTTTGGCATGGAGCAAGCCCATGTACTCTAGAGACAAAGCAATCATTTTTCCACTTTACAGATCACTGGTTCGGCCTCATCTTGAGTATTCTGGTCACCTATCCACAGAAAGGAGGTCCTGGAGCTGGAGAGAGTCCAGAGAAGGGTAACTAAACTAATTAAGGGGCTGGAGGCTCAAAGCTATGAGACAAGGTTGCTAAATTTGGACTTGTTCACGCTGGAAGAGGCGATGAAGGGGGGGACATGATGTTTATGTACAAAATGTTTAGTGGAGATGGTAACATCAGCAATAAACTTTTTTCTGTAAACTCCCTAACAAGGACTAGAGGCCACCACCTAAAATTGGTGGAGAAAAGATTTAACCACAAAGGGAGCAGGAGCTGCTTTTCATAGTGGTTACATTTTGGAACTCTCTGCCACAAGCAGTGGTATCAGCAGAGAGTATTGAATCATTCAAAAATCAATTAGATACCGTCCTCAGAGACCATAACATACAGGGGTACAGGTGCTGTTAAAAACTAGACCACACAGGGACTCATATACACACATGCACAAACACACACAAATACATAAAGGTTGAACTTGGACCTGTGTATTTATTGCACCTCATATACTATGCAACTATGGAAGCCCACCGTGTTGCAGCTAGCAGCCTTTAGTAAGTCTTTTAAGTGTTAGACATATTTAGATAGTTTGAGGCCAGTACTGAACTTCTGAGAGATATTCACTAACATTCAGCCAAACTCTACAGTATTCATCTATTTATTACCCTCATCACTTTGTTTAATTATCAGCCCTCATGTGAAGAGCCCCAACAGATTATTTACTTTCATGGGAAATGACACCTGCACCAAGTGGCTAGGAACGCGAGAGAAAAAGAATACGATGACATAAAATGTGTTCTCTTGGATGCTGTTCCAATTCCACACATAAAAATACCAGTATGTTTGTAATTATTTTTTTCTCACAGCTGTATTTTCTGTGCAGGGATAACTGCTTGAGATTGTGTTACATAAGCCAACTGGCATCTATTAAAAAGCCATCAAGGCGGAATATATACAGATGACCCGGCTATTAAGCTATGGCTAGAGGAATGGAATGTTCAAACTTGAAATCTTCTTATGGGATTCCTTATACTATCTAAAGACAAAAGATTATGTTTTCTTCCAAATTCTGGCCATTGGTAGTCATTTTGTTATAATGGTGCTTATATCCCTAAGTCTCTGTGTGATCTTAGTTGCTAAGAGTACCTGTACCCCTGTATATTACGGTCTCTGAGGAAGGTATCTAAATGATTTTTGAATGATTCAATACTCTCTGCTGATACCACTGCTTGTGTCAGCGAGTTCCAAAATATAACCACTCTGACTGAAAAGAAGCTCCTGCTCCCTTTGTGGTTAAATCTTTTCTCCACCAGTTTTAGGTGGTGGCCTCTAGTCTTTGTTAGGGAGTTTACAGAAAAAAACAAGTGGAGTGTGAGAAAAGTAGCTAGGGATTGGTATTGCTCTAAGTGGGTAGATGGGGGTTTGCACTTACAGTGTGGAAGCATGGGGCCAAAAGAAGTCCAGTGCAGACCTGTATTTTATTGGGTCATGTCATGGTCAGTGGGCAAAACATATTTTGCAAGGTAGGGGGCAGAGGAATATTTGTAGTTAGCAAGGCAGCAGCGCTTGCATTCAGGCCTGAGTGGGATCCAATTGGTGGTGGACATTGAAAGAAGCAAAGTCCGGCATTGTCTAGCTACAGTGATCCAGAGAAGTTGTCCAGAGGCCTCCTCAGAGGGCCAGACCTCAAGTGAGCCAGACCTCCACCTCTCAGGTCAGGACAGTACAGACAAGTCTAGGAACTGTCACTTATAAACATTATTAAGAGCAGTGTAGTCTGTTATCCTACTATGAAAGGACAATACGAATGTCTCAACCTACAGTAATAAGATAAACTTTAAAGCTTGTGCCCGTGTGTTGTTCCTCAGGGTGAAAAAGGCACCAACAATTTAATAGACATTGACATGGCTTGTATGCTTGAACTGTACAAGAGTGATCACAGAGCACAGGTAATATGGAAATCCCCTGAAAAAGGCCCCATGGCTTAAACAAAGATCAGGTGACCCGTTAAAGAGATGTGAAGGTTCTCAGTCATCCAGGTCATGGTATATCTGTAAAAAAAAAAAAAGTTAAAGCAACTGGACTTGCTGTGTTTTTCTTGAAGACGTTTCACTGGACATCCAACCAGCTTTCTCAATTCAAAGTCATGAGGGGGCTGTAAGAGATATACAGGTAAGGTAAATGTGCAGAATGCCTGCAATAAGCAGAGTGCTCCAGAGACATATGCTGTATAACCCTGAGTACTAAAAGAACAAATGTGCAACTTGGAGCAGTAATTTTGGAGGCTGGATAGTGGTATCTAGCCGGGTAGAAAATGTAGGAGTACTCCAGAGTGAATGTCTGTATCCGGTACAGCAAAAAATAATCGCCTCTAGAAGTTAGTCCCAGCACCTTACACCTATATAAACCCTCTTTAGTCCCAGCACCTTACACCTATATAAACCCTATTTAGTCCCAGCACCTTACACCTATACGCGTACATCTATATAAACCCCCTTGAGTCCCAGCACCTTACACCTATATAAACCCTCTTTAGTCCCAGCACCTTACACCTATATAAACTCTATTTAGTCCCAGCACCTTGCATCTATATAAACCCACTTGAGTCCCAGCACCTTACACCTATATAAACCCTCTTTAGTCCCAGCACCTTACACCTATATAAACTCTATTTAGTCCCAGCACCTTGCATCTATATAAACCCACTTGAGTCCCAGCACCTTACACCTATATAAACCCTCTTTAGTCCCAGCACCTTACACCTATATAAACCCTATTTAGTCCCAGCACCTTACACCTATATAAACTCTATTTAGTCCCAGCACCTTGCATCTATATAAACCCCCTTGAGTCCCAGCACCTTACACCTATATAAACCCTCTTTAGTCCCAGCACCTTACACCTATATAAACTCTATTTAGTCCCAGCACCTTACACCTATATAAACCCTCTTTAGTACCAGCACCTTACACCTATATAAACTCTATTTAGTCCCAGCACCTTACGTCTATATAAACTATTTAGTCCTAGCACCTTCTTTTCTTTTTTTTTTTTCAGTTTCTTAGGGAATGATGCTACAAAATACATTATTCCACCCGTCCTGTACATGAGAACACCACATAAGTAAGCAGCTTTATTTGCTTCGGGGAGACCATGCAACGCATTCTGTCTGTCAATGGCTGAAAGCTGCCATGCCAGTTTTTTGGCACCGTACTACATTTACAGTGGCAGGACACAAGAAACTACCCCCAAATGGGCAGTCTGAAGGAGAGACAGATCAATGAACAGACAGATGACAACCCTTAACCCTAACCTTATAAAGGCTAAATACTTTTTTTAATAGACGGATCAATAGATACATTAACATAGAGATGGGGGAGGTACAGATGGAGGGATGGGCAGATGTATGGACGGAGATATGGGTGGATGTTTGGACACCCACTATTTGTAATATACAGATTTATATTCATATACATGAGCGTGCGTATACATCTATAATATAACTATATATATATATATATGTGTGTATAGATATCTATATATTTGTCATTGCACTTTATGGTACAGCAGCTTCCTGCACTAATATTAGATTTAGTCACCCACAGCACGGAATAATATTTACATACAATTAATTAGGTTTTTTTCCTACTTTTTTTTTTAAATCATGGGGCATATATGTAACTGCTTGCTAGCAGTAGATATATGCCAAAAAATAAGAGACTTTAATTATACTTTAACATTCTTTAGGGATCTTCTTTTAGGATTTTTGTTAGTAAACCCCTAGCTGGGTTCCACGTCTTCCACAAACCTATTTAAAGACTGTTACATCTGTTTCTTTCAGCCACTGGAAAAATACTTAAATTCTAATAAAATGTAATTATGTCTAGAATTATTTTTGCTTGTAAACAGCGTTTCCCCTCCATGTCCTTCTACTTCTGAGAGCATTTTATTACAGATTAATAGATGGAGATTTTCTTCTCATAGTTTCCTTTATTGATCCCAGCCTCCTCTTTCTAAATATACTAAAGCTGGAACATAAAAGTTAAGACTTCTCACTGGACTCCAAGTCCAAAACAAGCAATCGGTGAAAGACGAGAGCCCTTTACTGCGCCGGGAATACCCCGGGGGGACTTCACTGGGAAAACAATGAAATCATCGCGTGAAATTTCCCGCCGCGATTTTGAAGAAAATATTTACAACCTGATTTGGACATTTACTATGAGGAGATTTATGTGTTTTATGTTTTAAACCAGCTAAACCGTTGTGGGTGATATATAATAGACGTGTGAGATTTGTTTCCTTCCAAACTGAAAGGACAGACTAAAATGACTAGTATGGACTAAGGTGACCAGTATGGAATAAAATGACTAGTACGGACTAAGAGGTCCAGTACAGACTAAAATGACCAGTAGGGACCAATATGACCAGTACGGACCAATATGACCAGTACGGACCAATATGACCAGTAGGGACCAATATGACCAGTACGGACTAAGAGGACCAGTATGGACTAAGAGGACCAGTACTCACTAAGAGGACCAGTATGGACTAAGAGGACTAGTACGGACTAAGATGACCAGTACAGAGTTAACATGACCAAAATAAGGCCCCCACCAAAAAAAAAGTATAGTTTGAATTAAAGAACCCCATCCAAATTGATCCGAACCAAAAATGAAAAATGTAATTCGATCCGAACCGAAAAAAACAAAAATTTTTAATCGATACAAATTGCGAATAACCAACTGAATTGAATTCAGATCTGAAATCCGAAATCCCCCCAAAAACTCAAAGAGCACTTAGCAACCTGGGACGCTCTGGCCGGAAAGGGTGCAGCCACCCCGCCATGTGACCCAATAAGATGCCACCTGAGACAACCACCTCCGGCAACCTCATTATTGGAACAGCCCTGGAGGTGCTTGATTTAGTCCCACCGGTGTGGCCGGGTATCCCTATAGGTCTGTGTGTCCGCTGTCACAGCGGGATTCGCAGGCAAACACCAGGGAGCCAACAAGCTGACTTTTAGGCACATGATTGCTGTGACATCCAATTACAGCTGCCATGTGTACTGATACTACTTGCCTCTCCCCTGCATTTAGAGGGTGTCTGCGCTAAAAGCAAAAGGAGGCGGCTAATGTCAGTGTCCCCTCTGTAGGTAAGACATATAAAGTAGAAAAAAAAATATTTATACATATCTCTCTCTCTATATATACAGTATATATATATATAAAATAAAAAGTGCACAGCGCTACCAATAATGCGACAACATTAATCGTTCTCACAATACAGGCAGTACCCGAGTTACGAAGATCCGACGTACGTACGACTCGTACTTACAAATGGAGGCTATTACTGTACAGCAGGAGGTCCCAGGCTGCAGCCAAAGTGTACCGCGCAGCGTTCCAGTAGATGTAATGCTACTGCGCTCGCGCCGAAGAGGGGTGCCCGACTTTTCGGGTCTGGTTCAAAGTACTGTACGTACATTACAGGAGGTTGGCTCTTGTTAGACATGCAGGCAAGGGGTGCACGCCTCTTCTTCCGGGTAGGAATTTGACTCTTGTTAGATGTGCAGACAAGGTGTGCCCGCCTCTTCTTCCGGGTCTGGTACTGTACATTACAGGAAGTTGGCTCTTGTTAGATATGCAGAAAAGGTGTGCCCGCCTCTTATTCCGGGTCTGGTACTTTACATTGCTGGAAGTTGGCTCTTGTTAGAGGTGCAGACAAGTTGTGCCCGCCTCTTCTTCCGCGTCTGGTACTGTACATTACAGGAAGTTGGCTCTTGTTAGATGTGCAGACAAGGTGTGCCCGCCTCTTCTTCCGGGTCTGGTACTGTACATTACAGGAAGTTGGCTCTTGTTAGAGGTGCAGACAAGTTGTGCCCGCCTCTTCTTCCGGGTCTGGTACTCTAGATTGCAGGAAGTTGGCTCTTGTTAGATAGACAGACGATGTGTGGCCGCCTCTTCTTCCAGGTCTGGTACTCTACATTACAGGAAGTTGGCTCTCATTACTATTGATACCTTGTACGTACAGTGTACATGTTTTTTGTTGTTTATTGTTTTGGTTAGTATGGTGTGGGGTTGAAGCCACTGTAAGGTTTTTACTGCTGTCGGTATCCTCATTAGAAAGATTTAATCTCACTTCCTGTCCTTGAGACAACAGGAAGTAAGAGGAAATACCAACATTTTCAAAATACAATTGTCACAGGGACAGAAAGTGAGGTGAAATCTTCTAGATGAGGGGCACAGACAGCAAAACAAACATTACAGGGGTTCAACCGTTCCCTATGCTATCCATGCTATGTTAAAAAAAAAAAAATTGGGGGCTGGAGTTACACTTAAAAAAAGTACCTGTTCCAACTTGCATACATATTCAACTTAAGAACAAACCTACAGAACCTATCTTGTTTGTAACCCGGGGACTGACTGTACACAGAAGTGCTTTCAACTACAGTGTCTCAATCTCAGAAATTTCAATTAAAGTGTATACGAAATTATTATAAATAAATCGTGAGATGATCCCCAAATAATATCCCAAACATAGCAAGAAATAATTAGGGATGTTCAGATACCAAGTACCGTACTCGGTACAAGTAGATGTACAGATACTTTTCCAGCTCTAAGACTAGACTAGAGAAAAATGTAAAAGTTAGGAGGCGGCTGAGATTTGTACATCTCTGCTTTAATGCATTATTTTTTTTTGTAAACATATATAAAGCGATGCACCGATACCATTTTTCTAAGTAAAAGTACTGATACTAGTCCAAGTACTCACAGATACAAGTACTGATACATTTTTGTTTCCTGTCATGTGACAGTTTTTCTAAAACAATACAGACTAATGATTTCAGGACAGTGTTGGAGCGCCAGAGCCGGGACCCAGCTGTAACCACTGCCACCCTGGTAGTGGTAGTGAAAATGCCAAGTATCGGCACTGGTATCTGAACTGGTATCTGGACATCCCTAGTAATATTATTCAATAAATATATCTATTAATAAGTGTAATAAAAGTGACAATACTGCAGGAAAAGATAAATAAATGTCCAATCCTAAAGTTACATATAAAGTTACTTCTATATAAAAAGTGATAAAAAGTCCAACCAGTGTTCCACACTCCAATAGCGCCTGAATAAAATAAAAAACTTAGATCCCCAATGATCCACACCATGGAACTTCCACGTTTTTCAAGTGATGACATAAGAAGTGTCACTCTCCCCGTGCCGAAAATAAACCGTTTAATCCGCACTCACCAGAATGATGAGACGGTCATATTACATGGGATATAGTGTTACATCAACACACAGCTATCTTTCACCCTCTGATTCCCGTACTCCTCTCCCCTCTGCAATTAGTTTGTCTGATCAACCACCGCTCACATCGCCATATTAAAAAAACGACAAAAGACAGATCATCGTGCAGTAAGAACTTATCAAAGATTATTTTGAACCAATAAGTCCTACTCACATGAGCTATGTTTAAAATTTGCCGGCAAAAAGTAAAATAACTCGATTCTCTCACAGAGCGCTCACTCCCCACTAACATCTGGATCAGAATAGCCTCAGCAAGGTACGCACTGACGCATTTCATCATCCAGGACGTTCTCAAAGGATGGAAAACCACCTGATTACTTCTCTGTTCCAGCGCAGCTCGCTCCCGGCCAGAGAACTCATGGCTCCCGAGTGCTGTGAAGGAGGAAGTGTGCAGGCGCATGCGCAGTAAAGCGGAGGGATAGAAGAGAAAAGGAAACTGAACGGGAGCACGCATGTCGAACAGACACCGTGGGACACAAGGAGTCTGTGGTGGATCAGAGACCGGCACCAGCGCTGGAGGGACTGTGGGAAACAAGTGGAAGGAAGAAGATGATCGCAGCAAGAGGCATCAAATAAGGTAAGTGCTCACACCAGCATTGGGGGGGAAATATTGCCTTTAATGTCACTTTAACCCTTGCATAGACACACACTTATCACCCCAAGTGCAACACCAAAACACCATGTTTTTAGTCACTGATCTGCTGGAGAGGTTACAAAGATCTCTCTATGGCCAGCTTAGTGATGCAGATCGCAGCAGCACTTGCCACTTACATTCCTCACATAACAGCCGCTGTCCTCAGTGCCTGGGAAGCTGCGAGAAAGCGTGTCTGCGGTTTCCCAGGCTTCCCATCCAAGCAGGAAGCTGGGTGGGTGGTCACATGACCACCTGTCAGGCTCCCTGCTTCATTATTGCACAGCTGCTGGAAGAGGTAAGGGACATTTGAAGAGATGGAAATCCAGGATGCCTCAGGTCTGTGTATGTATGTATGATCGGCATCCTCACATCTAATACAAGCGAATAGACCTTGCATAGACATAATGACATCAGTGGGGCTACCGCTGCACTGCAAAGGTTAACTGCTCATTGTGTCTAGGGGGGGGAAATAAAGCAGATATACCCACCTGATGCTTAGTCTCGCCTGGCTGCTAGACCGGTCCCGGCAACCTCTTCTCCCCTGGGCTCCGGCAGACTAAGGACTCATGACACCATCTAATACAGGTCCATTAAACATAAAAATGCCAAGGGACATGTCACTCCAGGAGAGGATGGGAAGAGGGGTGAGCAGTCACTGCTGCAGGACAGAGGATCAGGTAAGTATATCTTCTTTTTTTTTCCCCTGGACCAAAATGAGCAGTTTACCCTTACAGTGCGGGGATAGACTCATTGCAAGGGTGAACTTTGTTAATGCCTGGAGTTCTTTTGGAGTGGTGGACCTACCTTGAACCTTGCCCAGGTATGTTCAGCTCATGGTGGTTACTAGACATGTGCACTGGCAAAAAAATTGTTTCGTTTCGATTCGGATTTTGTGTTATTTAGGTTTCGGGATTCGGGTCCGAAAGTCAATTCATTTTGGATTCGGGCAAAATTCGTTAGCGGTAGTCTGAACGAATCTTTGTTCCGTGTTCGTTTCATTCGTTCGTTGCATATGAAAAGTATTATGACACCTCGACTCACAGACCCGAATGGCATTCGTGAGTTCCCGAATGCTGTGTAGTATTTGACAGCTGAGAATGTCAAATGGGCGGAGCGAGCTGTGACGTCACGGCTCGCTCCACCCATCTGTTTACTTTCGGTCTGAATGTCATTTTGCAGTGAGTTTTCGTCGGGTTTGGACGGTCGCCGTGCGGCTCGACTTTTTTTATTTCGGCAGGTCGGCGGGCATCGTCATTGATGCCGGATTACATCGATGGAGCCAATATTTTATTTGTATTTTTCAATTAAAGGATTTTGTCTTAAAGTGTGGTTTGTTTATTTACTTTGAATTTGAACCCTTTAATGAATGAGTAGGGGTACAAATTCGGATTCGTTTGCATTCGTTTTAGCTGTAATTCAGAATTCAGGTACATCCGAATCTCCGAATTTCCAAAATTTCGTCCGAATTTCGATTCGGAGCGAAACAAATCGCACATGTCTAGTGGTCATCAGGACAGATAGAGATGGTGAATCTAAAGACAGCAATAACAGCTTGACAGGGGGTCTAATCCCTCACTGTTCAAAGCCCATTTCGTGTGCACCTTACTGTATAGTTGGTGACAAATTGTTGAGTGCGTTTGTCATTTGTTTTGACTAATCCCTCACCACTCCATCCAAAGCTAAAATAAAAAAATTTTGGCTATACTTACACTTTAAAGCTGCCCATACACCTGACGATTATCGAACGATAATCGCGGGTGATCCCGCGATTATACGATAATAGTAAGGTTGATGGGAAGCGTGTGACCGCATTTACTGTACGGTTGTAGGATTTTTGTATAACGAGCACGCTAGAAAACCCGCCGAAAATCGTACGTTGGTAGCGCGATCGCAAAACGAAAGCCGCACGGCCCAAGGTGCGCAAGCGCACACTGCCCGCTCACCATTGCAATCATCTGTAAGCCCTTAGCGGGGAGAGAAGACTTGAGATAATCGCAACTACGGTCTGCCTTATCAAGATGGGCAGGTCGTACAAACTTTTAATCACCTTACAACCATCGCACAACAAAAGTCGTGCAATGGTTGTAAGGTGTATGGCCACCTTAAGTCACATGTTGCACCTCAGGTGACCACAGCATTACTTGTAATGATAGGTTTCCAGGTCTCCAGGAGTAGAATAGACGAGACACAGGTGTCTCTATCGGCGTATTCATCACACAGAGGCAGCTTCTTGCTCCTGGTTACTGTAGATATGGCTCAGTGCCTCCAGTCAGTCTGCAGAAGAGGAGATGGCTTTCTCGTCATCAATCAACACCCGTCAGTAGGACATCTTGACACGTGTTGGGCGCTTCTATAGCAACATGTCCTGCTAGAAGAAAGCTCAGGCTGACAATGGAATATTTTAAGCTTTTAGCAGGTATGGTACATGATTTTGACCTCCAGCTCACCGAGAAGAGGTGAAGTAATCGGGTCAGAGCTCCGTAAATGTGTGTTTTAGAACAAAAAAAGTCAAAACAGCCAAATCATCATCCTCACCACTACGTATGCCTATTGGCGGCAAACAAAGGTCTGAGTGGGGAGACCCTGTAGTATAAAATGGTAGCAGTTGCCAATTTTTATGATCTTGCAGCAACTCCTTTTCAAACCCAAATTTTCTCAAAATCAAAATTTCTGTAAAAAATTCACTTCAGTAAATGTCAGTGCACAAAAAAAAACAATATAATATTACATTTTTCAACAAAATATAAAAGATGAGTAAATAAATACCCAGCATGCCACCCTTAAAAATTGCATGCGCCCGTGAAACGTTGAAAGAATAAGGTACCCCAAATTGTCCACAGGTGATGTTTTAAAAGCCCCTACAGGTCATTAGTTTAGAGATATCAATTAATTTTGTCCCTAGAATTATTGTACTCACTCTGGCGCACGCGGCGATACCCAACATGTGTCGCGCAATGGTCATTTTCATATGTAAGCATACCTGACGCATGCGATTTGAGGACAACGCTGCACAAAAGGTAAGAGCTGATTAAATAACATGATGAAATATAAATACATCTTAATAACAAGATACAATGTAACAATTCCTAATAATCCAGGAGGGAATAAGCAAATAAATGTAACCTTAATAGCAAAGGTTACAATTATTTGCTAATTCCCTCCTGGAATCTCTAGAATTGTTACATTGTATCTTGTTATTAAGATGTATTTATTCCCCATGATCCTCGGCTCCATCTAGTGGCCATAATGTGGTATTTTACTATTTATTGCCTATGCTCCTCAGCTCCATCTAGTGGTCATAATGTGGTATTTTACTATTTATGTTCTATGATCCTCGGCTCCATCTAGTGGCCATAATGTGATATTTGACTATTTATTCCCTATGCTCCTCAGCTCCATCTAGTTGCCACAATGTGGTATTTTACTATTTATTCCCTATGCTCCTCAGCTCCATCTAGTGGCCATAATGTGGTCTTTTTACTATTTATTTCCTATGCTCCTCAGCTCCATCTAGTGGCCATAATGTGGTCTTTTTACTATTTATTCCCTATGATCCTCAGCTCCACCTAGTGGCCATAATGCTGTATTTTACTATTTATTTCCTATGATCCTCAGCTCCATCTAGTGGCCATAATGTGGTATTTTTACTATTTATTCCCTATGATCCTCAGCTCCATCTAGTGGCCATAATGTGGTATTTTTACTATTTATTCCCTATGCTCCTCAGCTCCATCTAGTGGCCATAATGCTGTATTCAATGCTGCTCACAATATTTGAAGAACATTCAACCAGAAGAGAAAGTAGTTTTAGGAAGATTCGATTTCTCCCCATTCTCAGCTGGTTGATTCACATAGGACGAATGTACGTGCAGTTTTGCTGCACTTATAAGCTATGCATTTTTTGTAATCAATAGACCCCCAAATGTTGTTTTTTTGCTTTACTTTATGGAGACTGAGACCATTCAAACCTGGATAGAGAGTCAGGTAGGAAAACGATGTGCAGGAAAGAAACATAGCAATCACCCAATGACTCTTTCACCCTCTGCTGGAGAAATGTGTTGGTCTCCCCAAGAGGATAAAGGGTTAAGACGTGTTTTTGTTTTTTCTTTAAGCCCCTATTTTTTAACCTGATTCTTTTCCTAGAAACACCATCAAGTGTGAGGCATATATAGAAGCTGAGCGCGCTGCTCCAAATTAAATACATCAAAACAGACAATACCAAGTTAGTGACACGCTCCTCGCAGCAGGCAAAACATTGGTGTAATCTGGTGCAGGATCAGCCCTCATCTCCCATCCCAATCCCAAATAAACCTTATCTCGCTCACACAAGGCTCTCTCTTCATTCATACGCCTGGCAGGGCCCGGCCATTGCTTAGTCTATGGCTGTGTGTTGGAGCCTACACCCTCACCTAGGGAACGGATGACTGATATTCAATAGCAGAGGTGTGATTAAAGCAAACTATCTGTCAGTTGCACCGGTCCAGCATTCCTGGGACTTTCCACCTTGTGTAGGGAGATGCGTAATGTTGCTGGAGGCATCAGCCATGGACCTAGTCGTGACCTCCAAAACTATGATGTTCTACTGCTTTCTGTCTCGTGTGGCTTTCAGGGTCAAAGTTATGCAGCATACCTGTTTTATATATAAAATATGCAGTGCACATGGCCGGATTTACTCTCTATGCTGCACCAAGATATATATTTAATTATATTTTACTTTTTATAATTTTTTTGCTTTTTTTGTTTTTTTACTTAACTTTATTGCTAAAAATCCCCTTTGTGATAACATTTGGAGGTGACTGGTTTTTTTATTGAACCTGTCACCTCCAATATGGGAGTTTGAGCCGAGTACTGTGCTGGCAGCTGAGAGGGGAAGGCTTGCAGTGCGGCTCTCCAGTGTCAGTGTTTATGCAGAGCGGAGAACAGACGTTCTCCACTCTGCTCCCCGCTCTCCATCCTGAACTACCTGGCCTGGTCGCAGGTCCTCGGAGCGTGGGACCCTGAAAACCATGACGGGGAGGGAGGCAGCCATCGGAGAGAGAGGCAGTCGGAGGTGGGGGCAGACCATGAAGGGGGGGGGGAACGGACCTGCAGGATTATTACAAGTGATCTCGGTGGCATTGCCAAGATCCCTTGTACAAAACAAGCGGCTGCTTCCCCGCTCTACATTTAGCCCTGCCTACCCAAAGCAGGGCTAAATGTAGAAAAAAACTACCCGCCCGGTGGCTGTGCTGCCCCTCTACTCCCTGCTGCCCTAAGGCCAGGCCTCGGTGGCCTTGTGGGAAATCCGGCCCTGATGAAGATCACATTAGGGATTTGGTGCTAAATCAGAAGAGATTGTACAGTTTGTTCCCAGGTTAAGAAACTCCAGAAGGACACAAATATTTTTACATCATTGAAGGAACCTTTTGGTTCATGCCAGGTTCACTTAAAGGCACACGCTGTGGCCAACTCTGCCAATGAAGGAGCTGTTTGTTTCCTGAGCAGCTGTAACTACTATTCAATGCATTCTTGGAGCAGACGTCCACAGGGCACAAGGAGGGATGTCAGGAAATTGATGTATATATGGCAACATGGTTCCCTTCTTCTGTCGGTTTACAAAGTGCTTCCTGTGCAGCAGTCTATGGGTTAAACAAAGCCTGCAGTTTGTTTAAATCCTAAAAGGGAAACATACTGAAAATTCATCTCCAGCACATCAAAGGCTGAGATCCTCAAAACAGATAGAACAAATATGTGGAAAGGCAAAGCGTGGATTCAGTATGGATCAATTACCAGCATGAGATAAATGCAAGATCATGCAAACAATTCACAACTACCGTGAAAAACAAGTTGTGTTCCTAATAGATTTACAGTAGAAAGGCCAAGAGATTTCGGCCCACTATTCGGACCCGAGCAGCGCTAATGGTACCAGAGAAAGAGATATGAAGTCAAGCTTTACTCCACCTGAGATGTACTGTGCTGCCACTTTAAATATAAAGTCTGGGAATTAAACAAAGTACCCTTGCAATAGAGCATGTAATGTGCGGTACACAGTATAGAGTGGTGAAGTCAGGGGTATGTAATGTACAGTACAGAGTACAGAGTTCTATGGTCAGGAGTATGTAATGTACAGTACAGAGTACAGAGGTCAGGAGTATGTAATGTACAGTACAGAGTACAGCGTTCTATGGTCAGGAGTATGTAATGTACAGTACAGAGTACAGAGTTCTATGGTCAGGAGTATGTAATGTACAGTACAAAGCACAGAGTTCTATGGTCAGGAGTATGTAATGTACAGTACAGAGTATAAGGCTGTGCAGTTAAGGGTGTGTAACATACATGTTACAGAGTATGCAATGCACAGCATAGATTGGTTTTGCCCAGAGTTTGTACAGTAGGGTTCAGTTCAGAGTATATATATATATATATATATATATGATGAAATTCCCCTAGTTCATGCTAAATCAATAGCACCCTTGCTACAAGGAAACTACAACTCCCAGAATGGCCCTAATTTACATAAAAAGTGTCAACTGCTGAATGAAGGGTCCAGCACGGGAATGGACCAGAGGCAGGAGACATGGGTCAAGAAAGAGAATACCAGCTCTTACCATGCAGGGCACCTTCTTTGAGGGGTTTTGCCCAAACTACTAGGCCACCATATGGAAAAATCAACACTTTTCCTGATCTCTTGTCTAGCACATGACCTGGTAGAAAACTTCTGTATGAGGGACTACAACTCCTAACATGAATGCTGGGACTTGAAGCTCTAGAAAGCTGCTACCTCTCTCCCTCCGTGTCTCTATATGGTATTAGCTTACTTTCTTGTGTTGTTGGAATGAAAAGTTGGGATGGAAACCCACTTATGGGATGTTTGCCGTAGGCCCTCCAATGCCCCTCCAAAAATAGCTGCCACATGAGTGAAATTATAACACATTATGATAATAATCCATGCATTCTAGAGGAATACATTGAGGCTTTAGTGGCTACTTTTTGTCTTAGATTTGTAAGGGAAGAGCCTTTGTTTGTGCTAACAATGTGGACAATAATGGGTGTCCTTGCACTTTATCACTTGTATACCAAGTTGTGCCTCCTTGGTGGACATATTTCCACTCGGATACTCTAAGGTCTATGGAACTGTCAGGGACCACAGCACATCCAGGTGGCACTGGAACTAGGTTCCTGCGGTCACCTGCAGGTGTTTTTAGGCAGCCAGGGGCTGTCAAGTACCAGACCACCACTGGGTGGTGCTGGAACCTGCAACTCCAGTGCTCACCTGCAGGTGTCTCCCAACTGTCAGAGATTATTCACCACCTTGGTGCTACCTGGGAGGGTATTTAATCCCTCCCTGCAGTCAGTCAGTATTGTCGCCATTCCCTGAGTCCTGTTGCCTCCGTGTTCCCTTACCTTGACCCTTGGCTCCCCTTGTGGTTCTATGCTCCCTGGGTTTACTTGCCTTGTTACCTTTTGTATGTGCTTGTGTTTACATTTAGTTAGTTACTATTACTTGTTTGTGGTTACTTGTGGGTGTTGGTGGGTTTATTTGTGTTATGTTTTGATGTGTATAATAAATGGTATATAAGCTCAGTGGCAGTTTCTGGTGTGGTCACTTATTTGGTCCTCCCGTGTGGGTACCTGCATGCGGTGTGAGGACACCTGCACACGGTACCCTGACAGGAACCTTCTGCATCATCTATTGTGAAAGGTCAGAACCATCCATGAGTTAAAAACTCTTTTTGGCAGATCAGCGCACAACATTACCCTAGTGATTCCACAACAACAATACATTCATAGTTGTGTTCACAATCGCATTTCTGTAAATACATAACCAAAAGAACCATAGAAATGGGGATATGTAACAATGGCCGACGTTGTGTGTCCTCTGGTGCCCAGATTTGAGATCATTCAGACTGTAAATAAGAGGAAACATGTGGGGACATTTACTAAGGAAAGGAAACTACTGTGCTTTTAATTTGTTTTCTTTTTGCCTTTTTTTATGACCATACGACCTTTCGTGTTATATAACCATTTCTAGGAACAAAGAAGAGAATGCTCTCTGGAGGCCATTATATGATGTTTCACTAACATTAGTAGCAGGAAAAACATTTGTCGATAAGGCTTAGCATTGTAACTTCAAAGTGTCAATGAGTTACAGTCGGAGGGTTGTTCTCTTAGCACAGGTGCCCAGCCTTGTGTATGAACTATGACTTAATCCATTTTAAAGTTGTTTGATAAGAAAAGCCAACATCTGGTGACCTTCTAGTCCATAATTAGCTACATTTCCCATAAACAATGGAAGCTCTGGGGTACCCTGTGATTCAAAATCATTAGGCAGCCTAAAGCAGGTTAGCACAGAAAATGGGTCAGGGCTCCAGATGGGTTGCAACATGAAAAGTAGACCACCAATGGTGGAGAGTACCCTGGAGTAGTGATGGGCCAAACACCCCCGTGTTTTGTTCGAATTCGAGCTTTAGAACATGGGAAAAGTTTGAACTCAAACTCGAACTCAATGCAAGTCTATGGGGTAGAACTTTGAAAATCACATGTTCCCATTTTGAAGCCTTATATGCGATTTATTGGCCATAAAAAGTGTACGGGGATCCGGGTGCTGCCCTGGGGGACAGGAATCAATGAAAAAATACAGTTTAAAGGAGCAGTGATTTTAACATCATTTGAAGGGTAACAATAAAAATGAAAAATTCCTTTAAATATTGTGCCTTGTCACTCACAAAGCTGGGCGGATCCAAGCATAATTGTCAGGATCCGCTTCAGCTGCGGCGTCTCAGTATACCGTGAGCTGTAGCTCACGATATATTGAGCTTTCGGTCATGGGTGGACGCAAGTATATGTCCTCCCGTGTCCCCTAAGAGAACTATGGAGAAAAACACTTACCCCATAGTTCTCTTTTAATGCGGCCTAATGACACATTAGCATATGTATTAGCACATTTGTAGCGATAACTCCCTGCAGGGAGCCGCTGATGGCCCGGTCCTCATCTAGTCAGTCTAGGGTTGATTTTCAGCCCCACCCATTAGCACTAACCGCCCATAAATTGATGTCCACTTCAGTATTATGATGCTACTTGAACAGTTTATTGAACATACTCTGTGGGAGAGAGGGTATAGGGTCTAGGTGTACAGACCTCCTTAGCTCCAGACTCACCGGATCTTATCTTCAAGGGAATACATCTCCACAATCCATGAAAGAACACTGACCCCGCTCTGAAGTCCATCTTAATCCCAGGCACTTCAAGGTCACTGGTCCTGGTTCTTCCATCTTTCAGGCATTATCCTGACTGTAAGCCTCAAAAGGAACCTCTCCTTCAGCAGCTCAGCCCATTCCCACCCCCAGGCCTCGGCCTAGCCTGGGGGGCAGGCTGAACAGGACCCAGCCCTAATCCATGGCTGGTCCAGGCGAGAGAGAGAGCACATGGCAGCTCCCACCCATATGTACACTTTGTCAGCAGACACCACCGGCTGCCAGAAGCCCAGTGACTGGCTGTACTGTACACATCACAGTGTCTCCTATTGGCTGTCCCCCAATATGACAGAGTCTCACTCTGCCTAGGGGGGTACAGACAAGGTTAGACACCTGGGAATTAACCATGTACCAGCTTCTACAAATCCAGCCAGGCTGTCTACAGCCCTGGCATATCACTAAATGCATGGTAGTCACATGACAAATGGTGATGAGCGCTACACATTATTCAATCCTTATTTTTTTAATGCAAGCAGTATATGCACATGAACCTGACTTGGTATCAGCCTCTTGCAGTCCCTGTACAACAGAGCTCAGAGAATGAGTTAGAAAAGCAACACAAGGAGCCAATCAGTTGTGTTAAAGCGCAAGTAGCATGCTGACAGGAGAAAAGAGCAGAATGAAAGAAAGATGAACACATCAGTGTGCTGCTTCTCTTTTCACTGTCTAGTCACAGGCTGGAGGAAGGACAATGAGCTGCTTGCAGAGAGATTTCCTGCCCGGCCAGTGTGTTGCAGAGCTGTGTAAGTCTCCAAACTGCATTGGCAGAAATACAAATTCTTTGGCAGAATATATAGCTCCCATATTTGCATTCCATCTGTTTGCATGGAGTTAGCTGCATGCCGATCTGTCTGATCTACAGAGAATAACGTAATTCGGGAATACAGGTAACTGTGATTTGTAAATTGTATGATTATTTCCAGACTGGACCTAGACATATATTTAGGAGAATAAAATAAAATAAAACAGATTTATAGCACCGGTCATATTCTAGCCGTCCTTTTTCTAGGGCATGCTAAGTTGAAATAATGCTCGTAGACAGGCGTTGAGTGGCGTATCGGCCTTGTAATTCAATATGTAAAATATTTGCCTGTTATTGTAACATTGCTTGACCTGGCTGCTGGAGACATGAAATAGAGACAAGGATCCTATGCACACCTTTTCCTGAAGTGGCTTCAGGCTCATTAACAAGGCTTTGAAAGTTTAATTAGGATCACAGAGCTAAAGCAATGGAGATTTTCAGCATATTGAATGTGTTGATCAGACATGCCGACACCCAGCTATTTTTTGTGTAGCAACTGTTCCAACATATTCCATGAATCCAAAGTGTGTAAGGCCATATCTGACACCGTCTGGACCGCAGAGCGAAAGATAAATAATTAAACTGCTGCTGAGTTCCCATTGGGATGTGTCTACAACACGGCGGAGTACTGTCCATCATACTGTCCATCATACTTTGTTTATTTGCACTCACTTAACAGTCACATATTCAGGACGAGCTTTCTGGGGTCTACCTCCTTCTTCTAAGGTCCAAGCAGTACTCTCGGGGTAGACCTGTCCTGAAAGTTTAAAGGAGAACTATGAGATGAGTGATTTCCACTCACCTCATAGTTCTAGCCGACCTGTGACAATGAGACTGTCACAGGTCGGCTCAGTAGATCGGGAGGTGAGCGAACACATACCGGGTTCGCTCACCTCTCGATCCTGTCACGGCTCTCTGCAGTGACAGGGGAGGGGCTGGATTCCCCCCTCCCCGCTCCGATCTGCCAGCGCTGACTGGCAGAACGGACGGGGGAGGGGGCGGGTACAGCTGGCTCCGCCTCTAGACAGGCAGAGCCAGCTGTCACTCACGCAGCTGGGCGGATCTCGACGTCCATGTCGGGATCCGCTCTCAGTATACCGCTGTAGCTCGCGGTATACTGAGCTTAGGGTAACGGGAGGACGCTAGTTTGTGTCCTCCCGTTACCCTAAGGAGAACTATGGGGAAAAACACTGACCCCATAGTTCTCCTTTAACTGTTAGTGCAAATAAACAAAGTATGAAAGACAATAGTCAACCATGTTGTTGTAACAGTTCACTATTACAGCTACAATCACCTTAAAGTGTATTTACACCCAGAAGCAAAAATTTAATTTATTGCAACTTACCAATCCTTAGGGCCTGTTTGGATTCTGTCCTGACCAGATCCGCCTGCTCCTGCACTAAAAATGCATCCCAATGTATCCCTATGTGTTTTATGGGCTACAGTTCTCACGTGCGCAGTCCATTCAGGTCCGGACAGAAAAAATACTGCATGTCACATTTTGTCCGGTCAGGATACGGTCCGGAAACGCAAAACGCGTCAAAAACGCACTGCACTGCAGCTAACATACTGACAGCCCCACTCCAGCAAAAAAGCATAGCACCGCGTCTGCAGATCTGCTCCTGATCCGGACCAGATTTGGTCCGGACATCGTGTGAACAAGCCCTTAAAGTGACACTAAACTCAGGAGTTAATTCTTAAAAATATGTTCAAGTACCTTACTATGAAGAAAAATGTCTCTTATTTGTGTATCACTCAGCTGTAGATCCTCAAATCATCTCTGAATTGGTGCTGACACTGTCCTTCCTTCTGGAGGGAGGGGGGGGCCTACTTTTGTTCCCCATGGTCCCTGTGTGTGTTGTAAAGTAGTCACCGCTCCAAGCTCACTCCCGTGATGGACTACAATCTCAATACAAATTATTAAACTAAACATGAGATTGTAGTCCATCACAGGAGCGAGCTAGGAGCAGTGACTACTTTACAACAACTCCCTTCTTTGAACTTTGAAGTATTAAAAAAACTGTATAAATGGAATGATGTAACTATATGTAACTATTATAAATGAGACATTTACGGTCGTATTATCGGATACACACAAGAAATTCCTAAAAGTATGATGTACTTAGATATCCTATGTACAACCGACTACTCCCAAAAACATCTTATCAAATATATCTATAATGGTAGGTGACCCCCCTAGACTCTA
Organism: Nanorana parkeri; assembly: GCF_000935625.1. Taxonomy (NCBI): domain Eukaryota; kingdom Metazoa; phylum Chordata; class Amphibia; order Anura; family Dicroglossidae; genus Nanorana; species Nanorana parkeri. The sequence goes on from NW_017308038.1 coordinate 227,959, forward strand.
ACAAAAACTCCCTCCCCCCTCCTTTTTTCGCTCTTCCCTTCCCCTTTCCCGCTACTCCCTTCTTTAGATCCTTCCCTTTTCCTTCCCATCCTCTAATTCCCACCCTTACCTACCCAAATGCCCTGTCCACCTTTCCTCCTTTCTACCCCGTGCCACCTATCTCTTTGGGGCAACATTTAGCACTCCTCCTAGGATACCTCTCATAGCCCACCTTCCCACCAAGTGGTCCATCTAACCCAACCTATTTTTCCAGTGGTCCATCTAACCCAACACTCTAACACCCCTTTCTTACGGGCAATGCCAAAACCCGCAAATATTGACCTCACATACTACATTTTATTGGGTCATATACATTTGTCAGCCCATTGGTATTACTGTCGCCTTTCTCTGGAATTGCCCTATTTGTCAGCAATATACTTTGTAACCCCTGAAGTTGATACATTTGTGCATTCAGGATTGCAGAACATTGCAACAGTGAGCAGAGCATTGCACAAAGCATAAGGCTCCTGCATTGTTAACCCCAAGCCACAGGTCCATACGGAGATGCTTGCCTTCTGTTACAGGACTAGAAGCGATGAATGATTAACAATTGCAGAGATGTCGCCACCCTGCTGCCAACTTGCTCAGCAGTGTCCCTCTGTAATGATGGCAGATGGGACTTGTAGCACTTTCATCCAGCAATCCCTGTGAATGGATGATGCACAGCCACGCTGAATTCAAGTCAGAGCAGAATGCTGCACCTTAGAAGCACCTCACAATTCAGGTAAGGTTTTAAATTTGGGGATTGTATGCGAACAGGTTTTATCTTACATCCTAAACATGGGTGTAACATGAAACATGTACATTCTAGGCATGTTTAATTTCTTAGTCTAGTTCTATGTAAATGTTATTTTATGATTTATTGAATTAATTAATTCTGGATTAAATGTTGTACTTTATATCTGCCTGAAACAGGTGTTTTATTATATGTCTGATGGTGCATTCAATGCTTTCCCTATAACGAGGCAGTTACTTCAGGTGGCATCTCTTTGGGTCACATGGAGGGCAGCAGGCAGAATGGCATGGATGTGTGCCTGCTGCTCCCTTTGCATCCAGAGCGTCCCTGTTTGCTAAGAGCCAGGCAACCTGGGACACTCTGGCTGGCTTCCCGCCCAGCTCCTGGCAACCAGTGACGTCACTGCTTGCCAGTAGCTGAGCAGGACAACCCCCCCGGTTAGCATACACCACCGGCCATCTGCACACCTCCCCTTACCCCTGCCCCCCGCGGCAAAAACACTAGGGACACCCTTGGGTACATTTATAAAAAAAATTCAAAAGCTATTTGTTCAAAGTTGAACTTCAGGCAGATATAAAGGACAACATTTAATCCAGAAGAGATCCATTACACAAGAAACTGAATGATAGCCACTGTAATCCTCTGCACGGCACGATGGGAGAGGGAATGGCAGCACTTTAAGCCAATCATGGCTTCACTGCAGAGAGTTGTTCATCAGCATGCTTACAGGAGTAGAGCGCAGAGTGATGATATCATCAGTTCTGGATCTCCATAATTGTTCAGTCACAGGCTGATGCTGGTAGGTGACCGAGCTGTACAGCTTTGCCGCAGTAGAAAGAGAGAGGTCACCGGTATGTCTATGCAGGGGTGTCCCTGCAGTATTTACTGCCTAAGAGCAGAGGAGGAGGGGTGCTGAAGAGTACATTACCAGGAGGGTGAGGCTGGGGGGTCTTCTGCTACCTCTGGGTCTGGCTCTGTCTGGCATCCTGACATTACTGGTTGCCAGGTGCTGGATGGGATTCCAGCCAGAGTGTCCTGCTCTGCTCCTGGCAACCAGTGATGTCAGTGAGCTGGGCAGGACGCCGACCAGAGCGTCACAGGGTTCTCCTAAGAGAGGGCATAAACTAGGGTCCTCCCATGACCCAAAGCTCAGTATATAGCGAGCTATACCTCACGGTATACTGAGACCGCCACAGCCGGGACGGATCCCGACATTACTGTTGAGATCCACCCAGCTGGTAGATGATCGGGAAGTGAGCAAGCGACGGTATGTGTTCACTCACTTCCCGATCTACTGAGCCGACCTGTGACAGTCTCATTGTCACAGGTCGGCTAGAACTATGAGGTGAGTGAAAAGCACTCACCTCATAGTTCTCCTTTAATTACAGAAATGGATGAAGAAATTGAAAGGAGCGGCTTTTAGCTCCTGACAACAGTTTGACGTAACAAAACGCACAAGAACATTCCATACGAAGCATAAGAAAAGTCAATAATAATAAGGTATTATTTGTAAAGAAATCCCATCTCTGTTGAAGAATGAACATGTACCTAGGAAAGGAAGCAATTATCACAAAGCGCTCTAATCCGCAATGACTCGGGAGAGTTTCTGGAGGCATGGAGTGAATTGTTTTACCAAGTTGGTGGGCAGATAAATACTCCAAAGGACAGGAAAACTGTTCCTTTCCTGTTCCTGGAGGCCAAAATACAAATTGTAAACCTCCGCAGAACATTTCACAGACGTAGTTAGCAGTGCCAGTATGGGACAAAGAATGGATGGCATTTGTCGTAGGGAAATGTGGAAAATGGTATAACGACTTGGAACCTCCTGCATTGATTAATATTCTTTGAAAGATCAAAAACGTTTTGCTGCTCTTCTGATAAAGAGAAACTCAAAGCTACCGGGTACATACACCATAATAATACATACACTCATGGTTTGCCATGCAGCGTTTTTCAATACAGCAATTTCTGATCACAGGTTAGGAGATATATTTATTTATGTATTACAGGTATTTCAGGGGCATAACTAGAAATCACAAGGCCCCATAGCCAACATTTTGTATGGGGCCCTGTGATTTCTAGTTACACCCCTTGCAGAACCCACTTGAGATCCCACACAGCCCACCTGAGGGTGACCCTGCAGAGCCCACCATAGAGAGTGGGCTCTGCATGGTCTCAGGTGGGCTGGTCACACTCCTTACCTGTCCACCTCCTCTTCCTCCATGGTCGCTGATGGGCCCGCCTCCTCCTCCATCGCCGGGCCTGCCTCCTCCTCCATCACTGGGCCCCGCCTCCTCTGCTGGCGGCCCTGCCTCCTCCTCCACTGCTGGGTCCAGCCTCCTCCAACGCCGCTGCTGGCTCTCACTGACTCGCAGCGTCAGTGTCAGTGAACAGCGGCGCGTTCCTCTTCACAGCCGCCAGTGACAGCCAGCAGCATGAGATGCCATAGCGACCCAGGCGGCCCGCACAGCATCAGGGATGTCCTGGCCGGGCCCCCCTGTGTCCTGGGCCCCAGCGGCTGCCTGGGTCACTATGGCGATTGTTCCGCCACTGAGGTATTTATATAATGCCAACAATTTACTCAGCGCTTTATACGGTGCACATTCACATCAGTCCCTGCTTTCCAGATGCTTACAATCTAAGGTCCCTATCTCACATGCGTGCAGGGCCAAGTTAGGCAGGAGCCAATTAACTTTCAAGCATGATTTTTGGAGTCACCCACGATTATCGTACGATAATTGGCAGGTGTATGGGCACCTTTAGATGTGAGGATGTCGAGAGGCATTCATTGGCCATAGCATAGTGGAGAGGGAGATAACATTTTGGAGTGTTAGTGACCTATCTTCATACTGGGAGCTCCATCAGTTACCATTTTAGAGTGTTGGTGACCTATCTTCACATCTGGGAGTTCCATCAGTTACCATTTTGGAGTGCTGGTGACCTATCTTCACATCTGGAAGCTCCATCAGTTAACATTTTGGAGTGCTGGTGACCTATCTTCACATCTGGGAGCTCCATCAGATAACATTTTGGAGTGTTGGTGACCTATCTTCACATCTGGGAGTTCCATCAGTTACCATTTTGGAGTGCTGGTGACCTATCTTGACATCTCCAAGGTTCTGCATGGTGCTATCTGTGGTGGCTACTACAAGCACCTATCTTATCTACACCAGTCATAAGGCAGTATGGTGTAAAGCAGGCACTTTCAACAATTTATGGCGCTCCCCATTCATCTCCTCCTATACACCAGATAGTTTAGTCTACCTGTAAGAAAAGCTTTGGAGCCTTTTTTTCCTTTAAAAGAATGAAAGTTTCATATTTCTTGTACTTGGCTTTATATTAGCAGAAAATGTTGCAAGTTTTTGTATCAGCCATGTGGTTCAAATGTAAATCAAATGTTGCTACTGCTTGTGCCAACACAATGTATAAATAGCCCTGCAGACCCATAAATCATAGTTTCCTTTTATCTGAAAATACAATCTTTTTGGGCCAATATGTCTTTTTTTATATACCAAATTCCATAGAAACAGACAATTCAATGCAAGGCTGATTATTCTGTAAATTAGTTTAAAAAGGTCAGTTTGTGCAAAAAGAATTTGTAATGCTTCCGCTAATGGGCTTCTAATTCTTACATTCGAAGTAGAAGATTCCTTAGTAAATCATTAAAATGTATCTAAACCCAAAACCAAAAATGTAATATATTGCAGTTTACCAGTCCTGGAATGTGGTGGCTGCATTAGTTTTCTCTTTTTAGGTTTTTTTTCTCCAGTACTTTCACCTAGTGATCCGGGCCAGTAACACACCTACTGTCTTAAGGTGGCTCCACTCTATGGAGGAGCAATGGAGCCACCCTTTGGCAGCAGCATTGTCACCATGTGTGAAGGGTGGTGTTAGATGCACAGTTAAGGATTGGTAAGCTGCAATATATTAGATTTTTGCTGTTTGGGCTTAGATGTTTTAATACAACGTTTCTCACCCCTTATAGTTATGCAAAATCTCGAGGGATCCCAATCCAAAACAGTCATAGATTTTAAGGGGGAGCCCATGAGGAATGCATAAAAAGTGGCTTTCTCCCTTCACATCGAAGTGCCCCCTTTAAATCAAGATACCCCTTCACATCAGAGCACATCAGAGTCACCCTTTACATCAGGAGCCCCCCTGTCACATGAGGAGCCCACTCAGCCCTCACAGGTCACTGACAGCCAGCAGCTGCAGAGGAGGAGGCTGTGCCTGACGTCGGCAGTGAAGGAGGAGGCAGGGCCCAGTGATGGAGGAGGTGGGGCCCGGCAAATGAGAAGGCGGGGCCCAGCGACAGAGGAGGCTGGGCCCATCAGTGACCATACAAAATTTTGCTATGGGGCCCTGTGATTTCTAGCTTCGCCCCTGCATCAGTAGTCCTCCTTTCACATCAGTAGCCCTCCTTTCACATGAGAAACCCCTCTTTCATCTCAGAGCCCCTCTTTTACATCAAAGTTCCCCCTTTACAACAGGAGCCCCCCTTTCACATCAGGAGCCCCCCTTTCACATCAGTAGCCCTCCTTTCACATCAGAAGCCCCTTTTTTATATCAGAGCCCCCCTTTCACATCACTTCTGGTGGGTGGCTACTTTTGTTCCCCATGGTCCCTGTGTGTGCTGTAAAGTAGTAATTACTCCAAGCTCACTCCTGTGATGGACTGCACTCTCAATACAAATTAGTAAACTAAACATGAGATTGTAGTCCATCACAGGAGTGAGCTTGGAGCGGTGACTACTTTACAACACACACAGGGACCATGGGGAACAAAAATAGCCCCCCTCCAGAAGGAAGGACCGTGACAGCACCAATTCAGAGATGATTTGAGGATCTACAGCCGAGTGATACACAAATAAGATACATTGTTGTTAATAGTTAAAGTACTTGAATGTATTTTTAGGATTTAACTCCTGAGTTTAGTGTCCTATAAAGGTTTATGTAAATGCCTTGCACAGAATTGAGAATTGAGAATCTAATGAGCTGAGTTATCCGACTGGAGCACATTGATGGTTTCATCGCTGAGATGCTTTTCCTTCATTGTCCAATAACTGTGCTTGACCGAGCTGCATTGTTTGAACTGGAATGCAGAAAAGTGAGGTCAATGATCTGGCAGATAACTGGTTGCACAGATTTACAAATCTTTTGGTAGATAATACAACTCACACATTTGTATTTCATGTCTGAGATGGGCCAACGTGCTGAAAACCAGGAGCTCTAAAAGGTGGCGATCTAAAGGAAATACCTATTAGATGTGGTTCAAAGCTACACCCTGACCCTACAATGAGCTCATAGGCTGCACACATTTACCTGAATGTCTATACGCAACGTTCTATCCACAGGACGCCACGACTCTCGTCAAAGCACAAATGACTTTCTACATGTTTGCATTGAGCGGCAGGTCACGGGGGCCGCTGCCTGACCAGACTAGCGAAACGTAACCCAATACGTGCTTTCCACATCAGTCATTCCCCTGCAGGTTATGACTGATGAGGTAGGAAGTAGGTTATTAAAACACAATTTTCCAGCATTTCTGCATTGCCGTCAATGGCCTTTTTTATCACTGGTGTTTATCAAAGCTCTGGGGAAAATGGAAGCTTTTAGGGGAAAGAGAAACAGGCGGCTAATCGTTTGTAAATCAATTTAAGCTCATGACGTTGTCCCTCAATTCTCTGGATGTAGGTTGACTTTTCATAAATGAGGTTACGGCGGCTGCTTTCAGATAGAGCTATAACGCAGCGAACTTACATCATTATGCCTAATGCCTTACATAAACATTCACTTTAAAAAGAAACAAATGGAAGCAACACAGTATTTACCTTCCCAGAGGTACATTTGATCTATTATTATTATTATTATACAGGATTTATATAGCGCCAACAGTTTGCACAGCGCTTTACAATATAAGGAAGACATGACAATTACAATACAATTCAAGACAAGATGGTAAGGAGGGCCCTGCCCCTGGGGGCTTACAATCTAAAATTGAGGGGCAAGTGATACATGAGGAGGTAGCTGTGTGGGGATGAATTGTTTGAGAACGTGATGGTTGAGCGGTTAGGTTGAGGTGGGATAGGCTTCCCTGAAGAGATGAGTCTTAAGGGATCGCCTAAAGGCAGTCAGAGTGGGAGATAGACGTACAGGTTGGGTAAAGAGTTCCAGAGGATGGGAGAGACTCTACTGAAGTCCTAGAGGCAAGCATGAGAGGAGTTGATGAGGGAGCTGGAAAGTAGAAGGTCTTTTGAAGAGTGGAGGGGACGGTTAGGGTGATACTTCGAGACAAGGTTGGAGGTATATCTGGGGGCAGAGTTGTGAATGGCTTTGTAGGTCATTGTTAATATTTTGGATTTTCTCCTTTGGGCTATTGGAAGCCAGTGCAGGGATCGGCAGAGGGGGGCAGGGGACACGAGCCAGTGGAGGGATTGGCAGAGGGTGGCAAGGGATGGAAGCCAGTGCAGGGATTGCATTTGGGTCTAGGAGCCATATACATATATTACTAAAGCTGAGGTTTCCAGACCCGATTGGCATTCGGGAGCTCCCAATTTCAATTCAGAAATTTGGATTCCCAATGCCATTCGGGTCTAGGAGCCTCAGCTTTACTATTATATGTATATACTGTATATGGCTCCCATGTTGCCATAACGAATATTTTTTGCCAGACGTATTCGCTGATCTGATTGGCCAGAAAAGTCACATGTCCGATTCAGTTTAGTTTTTGAACAAAACTTGGACGGGATCCGAAATTCGGAAACGGAAACTCACATTCGGACATATTTGGATGCATTGGGATTCGGAAATTCAGATTTGTCCGAATGTCCGAATTTCGGAAAATTTGTACGAATTTTGATTCGGAACAAAACGAATCGCACATGTCTAGCCCCAAGTCATTGCAAGGAGGTGCAAGAAAAACCTGACAGAGGTTTTAGAATTTTTCCAGTCCATCCAACATGAAAAAATGGCTTCATATTGTAATTTTTTACCATTCAGGCAAAGAAAGGTTTACTTGTTAGATAATAATCATCATTAATTGATGGCGTGATATGATTTATGATAGGGAATAAAAAACGTCACCATTGCCTACTCTATCTAAAATTTAAAAAAAGTTTCTGTCATTAGATATCCTTTAATCATCATCATTAATTGGTGGCGGGATATGATTTACGATTAGCATGGATATTTAAAGCCAAATGTATACTATGCTATGTTATCATATACATTATGATATATCCATTATCAGATGTTGAACTCGGAGAACTGGTCAATCTATTGCCTCACAACAGCGAATTTACAGAACATTCCTAGCTCAGGAAATAACTTCCATATGCCGAGAGTTGGGCTTCGGCCCAAGGAAGACATAGATATACCTCTAATTGTTTTCTTCAAAGCCGCAGTGTTCTTTAAAATAAAAAAAGCAATTACGGTACTTCCTTGTCTATCTGACTACAGCTGGCTCTGCACCATACAAGGAAAAACTATTTTTGACAAAAAAAAATGTTCTTTCTTTCATGTGGCTGAAGGAAAGAATTTAAGAAAAAAAAAATATTACACAAATAATTTTCTTCTATTTCTGGAGGAAAAAAAAAACATGTTTTGATATTATATCAATCGGTTGTTTTTGAGGCTATTCTGTCGGGGGATTTTAAGTCTGTTTACCATCTATTATCAGCCCTTTCACATCGATCAAAAATAATATTTATATATTCGGAATATACAGCACATTCCCCTGTTTCCAGAAAAAAAAATGTGCATATATTTTGGAATTCCAAGAGGGACTAATATTGGATTAATTGTCCTCAAATGCCCTCATGATGCACGGAAGATAATTTTATTAAATCAGGCTGTTGTGGTCTTATTTTGGTGAAGACGTTCCACCAATACCAGATCATTGAATGAGATACGATGAAATGAAAATACAACCAAGATTTTCATCCTTTTATTCTGACCATACATGGACATGTGCAGAGTTCGACCGTACAAAATGATCACATTTAACCACCTCAGGCCGGCCGTTGTAAAAAAACGGCCGGTCTCTAGATCTGAGCAGGCGTCTTTAGACGTCCGCTCAGCCACGCCGCAGATGTTACATATCGCTGCGAACATTGCAGTGAGAGCGATAATTTTAGGGCCATCAATCACTGATAACACTAAACTGATGAGCGGTAAAAGCTTTTAAAGCGTCGCCCATGGTACATTTTGGGTATTGTAGTTGTTTTGCGATTTCGCGGGTGCGCGCAATTTTTAAGCATGACATGTTTGGTGTCTATTTACCGGACATGACCCCGTTTTTTATATTTTACCAAAAAATGAGTAATAATAATTGTTTCCTAACAAAATGTAAAAAACACTTTTTTTTTTCCAGAATGTTCAGTAAATTTTCTGAAATATAGAAAAAAATTAAAACACCAGTGGTGATTAAATACCATCAAAAGAAAGCTCTATCTGTCCCCAAAAAATGGTATAAAATGAATTTCAGTTCAGCGTTTCATGGTGGAATAAATGTCAGCCAAAGTAACGCAACGCTAAATACTGAAAAATGGCCTGGCCAGGAAGGGGGATCTAAACACCTGGTCTTGAAGTGGTTAAGGACCTACGGGAGACTTGGATATTTAGCCTTGAAGGCAAACTATGTTTTCTGGTCAATTTTAATACATATTATATCATTTTAAGTTTAAGTATTGTGGCAGTGCGTGGCAATGCCATGGATTATGCTGGCAACATGGTCACCCAGGACTCTCAGCCAGAGGGGCTGAGAGGTTCCAGAATGCAATTAGTTTTACAGGAAAGAAACTGGCCTTTCAGTTTCTTCCGTTATTTTCCGGAGTGTAGCTGGGATCTGGATCTCTGGAGATTTCTGAAGGTGGCCATACACCTTACAACCATCGCACTTTCGTTGTGCGAGGGTTGTAAGGTAATTAAAATCTCATACGATCTGCCCATCTTGGACAAGCAGAACGTACTTGCGATCATCGCATGCCCTCCCCGCAGAGGGGAGGGCTTCCGATGATTCCAATGCTGAGCGGGCAGTGTGCGCTTGCGCACACCGGCCCATTCGGCATTTGTCTTCCTAGTACGCCACTAGCCCGCCAAAAATCGTACGGTTGGTGGGGTTTTCGAGTGTGCTCGGAAGACAAAAGACGTGTGACCGTACAGTAGAAATGGTCACACGCCTTCCATACACCTGCCGATTATCGTATGATCGTGGGATCACCCGCGATTATCGTTCGATAATCGGCAGAGGTATGGGCACCTTTAGAGTTCTGGGTGGGATGAAATCTCCAGTCCTGAGGTCTGGTGTTGCTGGTGATCAGGTGGCTGAGAGCAGCCTTATTAAGAGCCCAGACCAGAGCTCAGAGGAGGGTGTGTGGTGTGCGCTGGAGGCATACGAGTAAACCAATAGATGTTATGCTGAAGACAAGCTGTTTTATGTTGGACTGCGAGTTGCGAGTGCTCTGTGAGCTCCCCAACATTACAGTATATAAACTCTTGTGTGTCATGTTTTGATTGATTATGTGAAATACCCATTTAATACTCTGTGCTTCCAGGATACAGTGTTGGTGCTTTCTAATAAGAAGGTCCAGCAGTGGCTTTTCACTTTCTCGCTGTCGCCATATAATTGGAACCTCTTTAGAAAGTATATTTTGGTTCCCACTATATATACATCTCTGGGCAATAACTGGAACCCTGGAACCTTATAGGGGCTTGTTCCTTCTCTCACTAATTCAGTTATGTGTTCTAAATAAAAGATCAAATGATAGAAAATTCACAGCCAAGTAATAAAATGACTCAGCAAAGACAAGTGAGAACCCGGCTGAACCACCTGCTGGCTTTTCAGGGACAAATGGCAAAACATTTACATGCAGAATTTCAGTAAAGAATGGAAGAAAGGAAAGAAGGAAGGAGGGAGAGGGGGAGAGAGGCGGGGGGGGAAAGAGGGAGGGGGAGAAAAGAAAGAAAGAAAGAAAGAAAGAAAGAAAGAAAGAAAGAAAGAGGAAAGGAAGGGCGGAAGCAGGGAAGGAAGGAGAGGGAGAGAGAGAGAAAGCAAGCAGGGAAGGAAGGAGAAAAAGAAGGGCGGAAGCAGGGAAGGAAAGAGGAAAGGAAGAAAGAAAGAAAGAAAGATGTGTCCTTATAGAAAGACTTAGGACTGTTTCTCTCATTACCTTTATTAACATACAATGCAAACCCCTCACAGCCCCTCCTAACATTACAAAGAATGGGAAGCCAAGTAGAAATGTTAGCCCTTACGAAGCCAAGAAACCCTAACTCAAGTAAAAACTATTTAAACTGCGAGAAGCATTTTTAAAAATAAAGAGGGCACCCAGATGCTGCCCCCTCCTCGTGAATGAGTAAGGGGTACTAGTACCCCTATTCATTTACTATAGGGTTAAATAAAAATGTAAAGAAAAACACCACACTTTTGAAAAAGTCCTTTAATGACGTAATCCACGTCAATCACGTGTCCAGTGTTGTCAACGACCAGCTGTTCAGCTGCCTTTGGTTGCCGTGCGGGCTATTGTGAATAGCCCGAACAGCAGCCCTTCAGTTCGGCTCCGGCGGCCGAATTGAGCCAAAGGTTTAGCTGATGCATCGGCTTAACCCCTCATTTTAATAGTGAATAACCCTCTTGGTGTTATCCCAATTTTGCTGGAAAAAGTGGAAATACACTTTAATGTAAATCTTTTTTTATCTGGGCTTTTATTGCATACGTGGTGTACGATCAGCAGCTTGCATTGTTAAAGTTATCATTTCTATTTCAGACCCTTATAAAAAAAAACAGCAGTGAGTAGCAGATAGAGAGTTTAACAATAAGATTCTGGTGAGAGTGGTAGGACAGGCAGTAAGATTTTTCTGTGTTATTGCACAAAAGAAAAATCCCTTGCATTCCTTGAGACATGCCTGCTCATCCATGCAGGTGATTCAGGACTGTGAGGATGCTCATCTCTAAGGATGCCGAGGATGCTTTCTTTGATGCTGTCTGCAGACAGCTTTTGACTTGCAGCAAACTCATGGGACAGCAGGAGAAAGGAAAAGCATGAAAGGTTGCATTTGTGAACTTTATACATCTTGGCTATATTAAATAAGCTAAAGTGCGCATCATCTTTATGCAGCCAGTCTGTGCAACAATGAAACCGGCACCAACCTGTAATAGAAGGACCAATGGAATCTGAGAAATTGGCGCCACATAAGGAAAGGCGCGGAATCCATCCGGTGAATATATAAATATCAGAACATGGCATGAAGTGAGGATATAGAAAGTTCAGTAGAAACAATAGGCAGCACTATTTATAAGCAATGACCTAACTATTATATAAGTCTGAGGAGAGATTCTAATTGGTGCCATGTTTACATTCCTCACATACGATGTATCCTGATTAGATTGCGCTAACATCCCCTTTGAAATTTCACTCTGCCAACTGCAAAGTAAACATATTCATCCTGCTTCTGGGAACTACAGCCCCCCATCCCCATCCTCTACCAGCCCAATACCCTTTTTACCCTAAGGACAGGATAAGACAAATACAGCTGGGCAAGACATTACTTGGCAGCGCCAAGGTCAGGACAGACTGCATGGAACCTGCAGCACTGAGATAGATATAAAATGGGGAAAGAGTGACAGACAGTGGGCAAAGAGAGAGATAATAAAAGCCAACAAGATATAGTGTGATAATACATTTCTCTTTACTTCCTGTCCCATCAGGAAACGAGGGCAAATGTCTTCAAAGTGAGGTAAGTCTCCTCTTGGACAGTTGTTACAATAAGACAATGTCCATATTGGAAGGTTATGATGGCAACTCAGAATGTTACCCTTTCCACCTTTACACTTTCCATTATTTTCAGTCCCATTGACCAAGGTTACCAGGGCAAAAAGAGTGATTACAGACAACAATAAAATACAAAAAAGTAATAATGTGTCTTTTTTTTTTTTAAATATAATGTGTCTTTAGCTATACTTTAATCCCAGTGTGGACAATCTCTGCATGTTCTCCCTTGTTCCTGCCTATGTTTTCTTTGGGTACTTCAGTTTCCTTTCACACTCCAAAAACAGGCTGGTTGGTCAATTGGTTCCTGTACAAATTGGCCCTAGTATTTGTGTGCATGTGAGATAGGGACCTTAGATTGTAAGCTCTTTGAAGGAAGGGACTGATGTGAATGAATAGTATGTAAAGCTCTGCGTAAATTGATAGCGCTATATAAATACCTGTAATACATTTTAAAAAATTATTCTGATTGGTTTGTTTGATTACTGTGAGCTTTGCAACTTGCAATATATACAGTACACGCAGTCCCCGAGTTACAATCATCCCTGTTACGTACGACTCGTACTTACGAACGGAGGTCCCAGGCTGTTCCACTAGTTTTAATGTTACCGTGCTCGTGCCGATGTTCATAGTACTGTACCTCCTGTACATTACAGGAAGTTGTAAGACATGCAGATGAGGAGTGGGTCTGGTTCGTAGTATTATACCTCCTGTACATTACAGGAAGTTGTTAGACATGCAGATGAGGAGTGGGTCTGGTTCATAGTACTGTACTTCCTGTACATTACAGGAAGTTGTAAGACATGCAGATGAGGAGTGGGTCTGGTTCGTAGTATTATACCTCCTGTACATTACAGGAAGTTGTTAGACATGCAGACGAGGAGTGGGTCTGGTTCGTAGTACTGTACCTCCCGTAGATTACAGGAAGTTGTTAGACATGCAGACGAGGAGTGCCTGCCTATTCTTCCGGGTCTGGTACTGTACATTACAGGAAGTTGTACAAACATCCGTCCAAGTTGCATTTAAAGTAGAACTCCATGCAAATTTGATTTTTTTTTAGTTTTGGTTAGTATGGTGTGCGGTTAGAGTCTACTCTGAGGACAGCAAAACAAATGTTACAGGGGGTTAACCCTTCCCAGTACTATCCAAAAGTTAAAAAAAAATTTGGCTGGAGTTACACTTAAAAATTTACCTGTTCCGACCTACATACAAATTCAACTTAAAGGAGAACTATGGGGTCAGGGCTTTTCCCCATAGTTCTCCTTAGGGTAACGGGAGGACACAAACTAGCGTCCTCCCATAACCCTAAGCTCAGTATACCGCGAGCTGTAGCTCGCGGTATACTGTGACGCCGCAGCAGGAGCGAATACCGACATCGATGTCGAGATCCGCCCAGCTGCGTGAGTGACAGCTGGCTCTGCCTATCTAGAGGCAGAGCCAGCTGTACCCGCCCCCTCCCCCGTCCGTTCCGCCAGTCAGCGCTGGCGGATCAGAGCGGGAGGGGGGAATCCTGCCCCTCCCCTGTCACGGCAGAGAGCCGTGACAGGATCGAGAGGTGAGCTCACCTCCCGATCTACTGAGCCGACCTGTCACAGGTCAGCTAGAACTATGAGGTGAGTGAAGAGCACTCACCTCATAGTTCTCCTTTAAAAGAGAACTATGGGGTAAGTGTTTTTCCCCATAGTTTTCTTAAGGGTCAATGAGGACATAAACTAGCATCCTCCTGTAACCCATATCTCAGTATATCGCGAACTATAGCGTGCGGTATACTGAGACCGCCGCAGCCGGGACGGATCCTGCCATTACTGTTGAGATCCACCCAGCTGCGTAAATGACAGCTGGCTTTGCCTATCTAGAGCCAGAGCCAGCTGGGCCCGCCCCCTCCCCCGTTCGTTCCTCCAGTCAGCACTGGAAGATCAGAGTGGGGAGGGGGGGAATCCCTGCAGGGAGCTGTGACTGACAGTCACGGCTCTCTGCAGGGACATGATCGAGAAGTGAGCGGTATGACGGTATGTATGAGCCGACGTGTAACAGTTTCATTGTCACACGTCGGCTCAAACTATAAGGCTGAGTGCTTTTCACTCACCTCATATAGTAGTTCTCCTTTAAGAACAAACCTACAGACCCTATCTTGTTTGTAACCCGGGGACTGCCTGTACATCCAAATATTATTCAACTCTCACTCTTTGACTCACTCTCCCAAAACAGGGGTTTGCTTGTTTTTCTTTGTTTATTGTCTTCCTGTTTTGCTTTGGGCTCCTTTCATTATTAGCTGTAATTAGTAGGGGTGGAGATGCTGCTGATAACATATCAGAGGACAGGAACTGGTTCGAGCTGTTTGGGTCCCCCTCTCCTCCTGGAGACTGAGCTGGTCTTGTAGTCAGGGCCGGCCTTAGGCCTTTAGGCGCCCTGTGCGAGAAAGCTTTACAGCGCCCCTCAGTGACCACACCCCTCCGTGGCCACACCCTTTAGTGGCCACACCCCCCAGTAACCACACCCATTTATCACCCATATTTTTGGTAAAATATAAAAAGCGGGGTCACGTCGGGTAAATAGACACCAAACATGTCATGCTTTAAAATTGCGCGCACCTGCAAAATTGTAAAAAATTACCATACCCAAAATTGACCATACCCCCAGGACGAGCTGTGTCGGCCGCACGGCGCCCTTGTTGCCATGGCGCCCTGTGCGGCCGCACTGCTCGCACACCCCTAAGGCCGGCCCTGCTTGTAGTGTTTTTCAGTCACGCTAAGGGACCTCTGAGGTCAAGTGATCTGAAGATAGAAGGGATAAGGGTCTGGTTTCTGCTGGGATAATTCTGAGGCTTGGACACCAGATGGAAGAGTAATGCTGTTAAGGCACTAGAGTTTTTTGAGAAAAGCAAGAGAGAATTTCAAGCAAACAGAAAGACTATTAAACATTTTAGAGGGTTGACCCGACCAAATCTGAAATTTAATTGGATTAAATTACCAAACGGCTTTTTACATCACAGTTACAAATTGAAAAAAAAGCCTGTCCATTGAGTTCAACCCAAAAACATTTACCCCAGGTTTACTGTAGGAGCAAAAAGCTAGACCTTCTGCACATCCACCAGGCCCTAGGCTCTTGCTTGTGTTGCTTTGTGGATGATCTGATTCTGGCCTGTGGGTCAGTTGAGTTCATATTCTTGGTCTTGGTCACTTGTCAGTTGAGTAAATATTCTTGGTCTTGTTTACTTGTCAGTTGAGTTCATACTCTTGGTCTTGGTCACTTGTCAGTTGAGTTCATACTCTTGGTCTTGGTCACTTGTCAGTTGAGTTCATACTCTTGGTCTTGGTCACTTGTCAGTTGAGTTCATACTCTTGGTCACTTTTCAGTTGAGTTTATATTTTTGTTTTTGTTCACTTGTCAGTTGAGTTTATATTTTTGTTCTTGTTCACTTGTCAGTTGAGTAAATATTCTTGGTCTTGGTCACTTGTCAGTTGAGTTCATATTCTTGGTCACTTGTCAGTTGAGTTCATATTCTTGGTCTTGGTCTTTGTTCATTGTTTACTCAAACATTCTTGGTCTTGGTCTTTGTTCATTGTTTACTCAAACATTCTTGGTCTTGGTCATTGGTCAGTTAAGTAAATATTCTCACTCTTGGACTTGGTTTTTCTGTCAGTTAAGTACACATTCTTGGTCTTAGTCATTTGTCAATTGAGTAAATATTCTTGGTCATTTGCCTACCACGTTAAACATAGATCTTTGGCAAGAAAGCCATCTAACCTATATGGGCTGCTTTGAACTACATAGCAGGATTGCAGTCATTTCCACATCCTTTCTGGTGGTTGCAGAGAATTTTGGACGTATCATATTGATGAGAGAAAAAAATGTTGTTGTTTGGCCAGCTACAGTTATGAACAACACAGAACATCTAATACTTTAGTAGCACTTGTGTGGTGGTTGACAAACAATGGAGTAATTAATTTATTTGGCTGAAAAGAAATCCCTTATTGTGAAATCTGCCTCCCTTTGTTCGCTGTTATATATTTTTAACAAAAACACAAGGCAAACAACAGATTTATGTGTTGTGCGTGCTTTTGTTTCTTTACACCACATCTGGGACTTCTTGTTCAGAAGAAACCAGATAATAACAGATTAAAACTTAATTTCTATGACATTTGAAGTTAGCTTGTGACTGTAACTTTGGGCCACAGCTATTGCACCATATACGAAAACAACATTCGTATATGGTGCAATCGATTTAAACATAGTTTCTGATGGTTACTGGTTTATATAGTAAATACTTGGGGAAGGGGGAATATTGACATTTCTCCATTAGCCTCATTTATTCACAGGTGTTACCTGTCTATGTTGGTAGCCAGATCATGTCATAGACAGATCTATGGATGCTAAGATAGATAGCATCTACCTGGATACAGCACACATGTACTCTATTGAAGTATAAGCTCCTGGTGCCTCATGTCCTTTTCTTGCCAGGAAGCAGCCAGCTGTAGACTCCTCGTCTGTTTCTAGTGCTAGGACGCAGCCATCTATTGCCCTCCGGCGTGCTTGCAGTGCAAGGACAAAGTTATCTATTGCCACCTAGCATGCTTCTAGTGCTAGGATGAAGCCATCTATTGCCACCTAGCATGCTTTTAGTGCCAGGCCACAGCCATCAATTGCCCCCTATTGTGCTTCTTGTGCCAGGACACAGCCATCTATTGCCACCTAGCGTGCTTCTTGTGCCAGGACACAGCCATCTATTGCCCCCTATTGTGCTTCTTGTGCCAGGACACAGCTATCTATTGCCCCCTATTGTGCTTCTTGTGCCAGGACACAGCCATCTATTGCCACCTAGCGTGCTTCTTGTGCCAGGACACAGCCATCTATTGCCTCCTAGCATGCTTTTAGTGCCAGGCCACAGCCATCTGTTACCCCCTAGTATGCTTCTAGTGCTAGGGCACAGCCATCTATTTCCACCTAGCGTGCTTCTTGTGCTAACATGCAGTCATCTATTGTCCCCTTGCATAGTTCTAGTGCTAGAATGCAGCCATCTATTTCCACCTAGCGTGCTTATAGTGCTAGGATGCAGCCATCTATTGCCACCTAGTGTGCTTCTATTGCAAGGACAAAGCTATCAATTGCCACCTAGCATGTTTCTAGTGCTAGGATGCAGCCATTTATTGCCCCCTAGCATGCTTCTACTGCTAGGACACAGCCATCTATTACCACCTAGTATGATTCAAGAGCTAGGATCCCGCCATCTATTGCCATCTGGCATACTTTGTCTCTAGGGCGCAAGTGGCTATTGCCTGCATCCTAGCAACCAATAGGCTGTATTATTGCTGTACGCTTGTATGCATGTAAGTACACATGCATACAGTGTTTGGGCAATTTAAAGTGCAGGATCATGCTGGAAGCAATTTACATTGTCAATTCAGTACTCCCGTGTGCAGGAGCTCATATACAGATTACACTGGACTGAGTTTTACAGGTTTACAGGGTTCCTCACAGAAGATTGTACAGAATATCTAATAATATTAGGATTGACCTAGAAAAAAATGAAAGAATGGATAGATAGGTAGATAGATAGATAGATAGATAGATAGATAGATAGATAGATAGATAGATAGATAGATAGATACTTTAAACATTTCAATCCTCCATGCTACCCTCTATTTCTCTATGCTGCAAATTAGCCAGAAACACTTTTATATAAACATCTGCTAAACAGAAAATGGGATAATTATGTGGGAATATTTGCAGCATTATGTATAAAAGATGCTTTAGGTGGGATCTAGCAGACAGGAAGGGTAGTATATACAACCCTGTTGGTACAATAACACCATTATACAATGTGCTCCAAGACAGGGCTATTATGTCACAGCATTGCGTACGTCGTCTCCCTGTCACTAGGATGAGTGGGATGTATTAAGGACACCAGCCAGAGGAAAACCCTATTGTTAAGAGAGACAGACATATTGTCCATGTGCCAGCTCAGTAATGCCATTAGCCATGCTTTCATTCCAAGGTCTGAAACATACAGATGTCTAGAGGTGTGCTGGGCCAATCTTCTTAGTACATATTTGTGCTATGTAACATATAATCTGACTGGATGTAAGATATGCTTTCAATGACAGGTCTTAGTTACATGTTCACAAAAATATACGGAAGCTGTAGAAAAATAACAAAGTCACATATTTTTGCAAATGCAAGCTGCAAAGGCTCAAGTTTTGAAACTAGAAGCAGAATAGACAGGTCCTCTTTACAAACTGCTAGGGCATGTGTTGAGGATTTTGTATTTACTTTCTTGTGCACTTGGTGAATTACTCTTCCACTATGTTTTTGGTTGATGGATTAGCTGCCAATTTTAATGCTTGCAACCGGTCATCCAGTGGTGAAGATGCCAAACTTGGTCTGGGTGGCCCTGTGGGGGATGATGGTTCTGGAACAACTGTGGGGGACTGGGTCTCTGGCTGTGGGCTTTGCAAGGGCACTGTCCAAGGCCAAAGACTCTGCAGCAGGTTGGAGGGCACTGGGACCCTCAAACACTGGCCAGTGCTATATTCTGTATAAGAAACCTAGATGCATAAGGTAATCAGTAGGTGTGGCTTATTCCCCACAAAATCTTTACATGTGCTTATTAGCCCTTATTATATTCAACTACAGCTTGGTGATTTAAATTACACAATAACCTGTTGTCAGGTATGAAGTGCAGGTACCTGGAGGTGAGTGAATATAGACAGTTGGGGTCAGGCTGGTGCATGCTGGGTATTGGGTATTGAATTGGGTAGGAAGCAATACAGTGATTCTATCATCATTAAGTCACTTTTCCTTTCTGACAGTGTAAACGGAGGAGTCATATGACCACCATTTTCTACTGGCACATGGAGGAACCCAGCATAGGACTAATGTTTCCTCTGCCATGGACTCTAGGCACCAACTTGGGAGAGTCTTTGTCTAGTTATTGACTTTTGGATGCAGATGTGCTATAAATAGCACAATATGTATCACAAAGGAACCGAAGTGAGTAGATAGGGATGAGACCTCATTTTTAGGAACAGCTATGCCTCACCCCTCAGCTGGGAGCAGGTCAGAGTGGCTGAGCAGCACAAATGGCATGGGCCCCTTGCTTAAAGATTATCCTCCTGGTTTGAATTTAATTTTTTAGAAGCTTTGCTCTGGGTTCAACTAATATCTAGTTGATTTTTAAAGCCCTGATGAAGAGGGATTGCCGAGCCTCCGAAACGCATTGGCTGCCTTGTGCATTTGCTTGTAATTTGCTGAACCAATAAAATGCCATGATAATGTTACATTGACACGAGGTAGTTCATATTAATATGGCTGTGTTAAATGTTGTCATTGCCTTGAGGAAGTACATCCTGTGGGCATTTTCAATAAGTAAAGTTACAAACTTCTACATGGATATGGTTATTAGGAGTGGGATTGAACATGGAAATTCGATATAGGATTCAAGATTATTTTTTAGTTTTTGACCAAAGATACCCTTTAACTGAAGCAGAGAAAAGTTAGGTCACCAGGGACTATGTAGTAGTGACTGGGGAAACGTAGGACTGGATAAAGGGCTATACAGAGTAAAACAACTCCCATGTATATATGTGCAGTCACATAAAAGAAGGCCCGAAGCGGGGGAAAAAATAAGCGGAGGGCGTACATGACTAGGTGTATACGGGAGACAAGCTACAGAAGGGTTAACGAGGGTTCGGTCTTGGGACAAGGTCACTTACCTGATTGGACAGGTCAAAAGGTTAGGTGGAGCTTGAACAGTGGTCTGAGTAGGAGGGTCTTCTCTTCAGCAGTTGGAGATTGTCTGACGAGGAGTGGACTTCCCTCCCGCCCAAATTTTGTGGTTAGGCTCTGGGTAGTTATGCTGTTGGGGTCTTTGGAGGCCATCAAATAATAGGTGCTGGTGGTTAAGGTTTGGGGACCTGTCTTGGTATGGGTCCTCTATTCATGGTGTAAGATGGTGAACACTATTGGATATTTGGAGTGTATGCGGTCAGTTGGTGGTTGTCCCCGAGGCGGTGTGTTGCGGCTGGGGGCCTAACATGTTTTAGTACTGCTGCAGGGAACGGATCAAGAAAAGGTGTGGCCTTCAAAGACCTGCAACTTTGTTTTTGTCATTCTGATGGATGTTAAAATTGTTTATATACAGTTATGTTTTATATCAAATTATGTAATAAAAGGCTGCTTAGGCCATTTCATGCCATTTGTGGTCTGTTTATTCCTTACAGGGACAGGTAGTGGGTGGTCTTGGTGGCTCATATTAGGGGACATCTATGCTACCTCAGTCAAGGGATTTACAAAGTAAAGCAACTCCCATATACTGTATATGTGCATTCAGCTGTTCGTCTAGAGTTGAGCATTACATCATACTGACACAGTGACGGGCTGATCTAGGACGTATGTGCATTATTTTACTGATCTTTTGGCAAATAACACAATTCCTATATACTGTGGTTTTCACTTTACAACTGTGAAATTTCACTTTACAACTGTGGTTTAACACATCATTATGCAGAATATGTGATTATATATGTGTTTCACCCTGACTATGTTGTTAGTGGGAATGACACATAGTAAGAGCTCACTCATCATAACTTTATATTCAATATCACGGGCCAGGACAGGTCATCTCCTATTCCTCATGACTCAGTGGGGATCAGCATAGCACTATTTCTGCAGTGTCAGGAACACTAATTATCCAATTTTCAGCCATGATGTCACCATGGAGGAATCTGCATTAGGCCATAGGATCACTTCAGTTCACCCGTCAATGTGTGGCTGGTTTATCCAGCAACAAAAACCACAACTCTAAGCCAGAGCATTACCTTAGAAAACCTGGTGGCCCCTGCGGCAAATGCTGCCATCTCTCTTCATTAATGTGTTGCCTTTGGCCAAGTATTCCACTTCAATGCCGAATCAGCAAGCATCAATTATTAGCTTGAATCAGAAGGCCCCTTGCCATTCATTGTCCATTCACTTTGTACCATTAGGGTACATTTTGTTAGATCTCTTTGCATGAATCATAATTTGTTTAAGCTTCATGTAAATAAATTGTGACATGTGTTTGAAATAATCTGCGTGCTCTGCTGAGTATCTAGATAACATAAGCAGCGTCTATTAATAACAGAGAGTCGGTCCAGAGGCGTATAGAAATCCCACATCCTCGCCTTGATGACTGTCAGTGGCTTTCAGGCAGTGGCGTCACAAGGGGGGTGCGGCCCGCACTCGGGTGTCACCATTGCAGAGGTGACACCAAAATGACTGACAGTCAGACTCTAAAAAGTCGGGCACTCGGTCATGGACGGAGAGCCCAATAGTGTCAGGAGAGAGGAGGGGACACGGCGGCATACATTATTCAGCCGGGTGAATGTCCCCTCCTCTCTTGGTGATGGACACCGGCAGGCATCAATCAGATCGTCGCGCATGCGCGATGATGTCTTCGCGCATTCGCAAGGTGACGTCACGCGCGATGATGACACGGTGGGGTGTCACCCGGTCTCCTGACCTCGGGACGCCCCTGCTTTGGCTATTTGTCCATAGAAATCTTTATCCCTTGTTCACTTTCAGAATGAAAAGTTACATTTATTCTTCATTGGATAAACCCTCAGGGTTCAGCTAAACTCTTTAAAGGGGACCAGTCGCTTTTTTTTAAACCACTCTTTTTTGTTAGGCAGGGCTGTCTCTGATTTGCATACTCACCTGGCCAGTGAATCCATCTTTGTCCTGCTGCAATCTGCTGCTTTGCTGCCATGCCGCCATCATGGTCCTCCTCCTGCCTCTTACAGGTTCAGGTAGCTGGCCCACTGATGAAGCGTGTCAGGTCGGCTCACTTTGTGTTCCTGCTTCTGCAGCCTCTTGAGATCTCCCAGGAGGGTGTGGGAGCAGGGCATGTCTTTCTCCCCTAGGTAACAATGGCAGCAAGAAAAAAAAGCTTTACACTAGAAAAAAAAAATTTTTGAAATGCATCGGGTTTCCCCCAAAAGCCCACCGACCCGACCTGAACTCCTGCACCTGTCAAAAGGAACAATTTGACAGGTGCTGGGCCAATGTCAACAGATCGGTAGAGCTAGCGTTGACATCAAGGCTGGCTCCACCTATCTGTTGTCATTCGGCCTGGACCTGTCAAATTGTTATTGAATGATCCCGGCCAAATGATAACAAATGGGCGGAGCTAGCGGTGACATCACCTCTGGCTCCGCTCATTTGTTTTCATTTGACAGGTATCTGTCAATAGTGATTTGACAGGTCCCAGCTGAATGACAACAAATGGTCAGAGCCAGAGGTGATGTCACCGCTAGCTCCTGTTGGTTATGTGTTTAGATAAAGCACTGAGATCTTGCGGAACGCTGAATTAAGTTTTACTTGCTTAGGAGAAAATTATATCAGAATACAGCATTATACAACATACAGAGAGAACTTCCTGTCTATATCATAGAGAAACATGCATGTACAGACTAGCATAGACTAGCATTGCACTACAGCGCCAGCTACAGCTCAAACGACATAGTATATGCTGTTATATTTCCAACACCCCTTCTCAACAGCATATGTGTTGCTATATGACATTTAGCTTCTCTCGAAGGAAACTGTGACAATCCGTTGACAATGGTATGGTGAGTGCGTCCTCAGTCATTTCTACTGATGAGCAATATTGAATGGCTTGCTTTCGAGTGTCCCTAAGCAGATGATACTTCACGTCAATGTGCTTAGTTCTAGGGTTGAGCCTTTCTGATTGTGTCAGCTTTATATATCCCCGATTGTCTTCAAAGATTGGGATTGGGTTCGACATGTCTATGCCCATGTCCATTAAAAGCTGACAAATCCATATTGCTTCTTGACAAGCGTGTGCTGCTGCTATGTACTCAGCTTCAGTTGAGAAAAGCGCAACAGTTCCTTCCCCGTATTGGAAGATGTAACCACTTGCGGATTTGCGGTCTGTGCAGTCTCCAAAACTAGTTTTGGATTTGATGCTGCTGGCAGTCGTAACTTCATCTGAATTGTTCCTCTTAAGTATTGCATTACCCTCTTTACTGCGTTATAATCACACTGGGTGCTGCAACTTTTCTAGCGAGTATGCCCACTGCTACCGCTATGTCTGGTCTTGTCACAGTGGCAATGTGTAGTAGCCGTGGTCTTGTCACAGTGGCAATGTATAGCAGCCGATTACTCTGCGGTACATGTTGTTGTAAATTATGATTGAAGTAGATATATTAGGGGTATATTTAGGGTGTATGCTTATGTATTGAAGGAAATTCTTTTGGCTGATGTTATGTAACACACCTATGCTAACTAGGTTTTTATTGTGTAAGTTTATTGACCAGCTGACCATACTGTTTTGTTGATTGTACACAATAGAACAGCTGTAGGGAATTTTGTCAAAACCTGTTTAGTTAACTAACATCAAAGGGGGTAACTAAACCAGCCAATCACAAATCCTTTCCGTGTTAGTGAATAGCACTTAACTCCATATGAATTAAGAGCCTAAAGTGGCTGAGGAAGTTCAGAGTCATGAAGAGAGGCACATAGGTGCATATACACTGAGTGGCCAGATTATTATGACCACCTGACGTTTGTAGGCAAATTAGCTATAATTAGCTATAATTTCGCGCTGAAGTTGCTAGAGGGCCAGACCATTATAAATAGGGAAGCAGGTTGTTTATCACGACAGTAGAAGTGATTTTTTTTCTGAAGATACGGGTAAACAACGCGATTTAACAGCCTTTGAACGTGGGATGATTGTTGGCTCGGAGCCATGGAGCGAGTATCAGCAAAACAGCAGAATTTGTTAAATGTTCAAGAGCAGCTGTTGTTAAAGTGTTTAAAGACTGGACTGTCAGACGAAAATCTGGGTCTGAACGTGCGAATTGTGGCCGTCAGCGACTAGTCAATGTTAGGGCAGAACGGAGAGTGGCAAGACTGGTACAAGACAACAGAAGGGCAACAGTGCAGTGTCAGATTCCTCGCATCACCTTTCAACATCTCGTGGAGTCACGAGGCGGCCCAACAAAGTCATCGCGTGGAATCATCTCCTGGTCCAACAAAGGACTGATGGGGTGGTCATAATAATCTGGCCACTCAGTGTATAGATTGGAGATATGTGCTGGGTAGATAGGGTGGGTCCTTATGGAGCCTTTGTCATCTGAGGTCCAGATATTTTATTTTGATTATTACTCTGTCGGACTGTTTCTGTTCATCTGTTTCTTGGATTGAAATAAACGCTACTCTCGGGAAAAGAACTGAGGTTGCCTGGATATTTTCTGAAGATCCAATTTTCACAACGCACATACTGTATACAGGTGAAACTCGAATAATTAGAATATCGTGCAAAAGTAATTGCAGTAAGTGCTGCAAAAGGGGCCCAAACCAAGTACTGAGTACATATGCATGCTTGTACTTTTCAGAGGTCCGATATTGTTCTATGTACAATCCTTGTTTTATTGATTGCATGTAATAATCTACTTTTTTGAGGTTGTGGATTTGGGGTTCTTGGGGTTTTCATGAGCTGTAAGCCATAATCATCACAATTATGACAAATCACGGCTTGAACTATCTTGCTTTGCATGTAATGAGTCTATCTCATATATTAGTTTCACCTTTTAAGTTGCATTAGTGAAATAAATGAACTTTGCACGATATTCTAATTATTCGAGTTTCACCTGTATATATTTGTATTTATATATTTATACATCCGACTATTTGATTACTACACATATCATTGTTGGATAGCAAGTTTTCTGCTTCATTACTCTTTTGGTAGCTTGGTTTCATAGGTGTTTTTACTTCCTTTGCATCTTACATGTGGAATTGTTTCTGCAATTTTCTGACTTTGGTTGAAAATATAGTTTCCATCTTCTTCCCTCTCTATTTGAATTCCCAGATAGTGACTGATGTCCCTTAGCTCTTTAATTTCAAAGTTTTGTTTTAGTCCATGAACTATTTGACTATAGATGTTAAACAAAATTAGAAAAATAATTGGGGGGAGTGTGTATGTGCATGTGAGAATGTCTGTGAGTGTGTGAGATTGATGTGGTTGTATGTGTCTGTCAGTGTTTTTGAGGGCCAGTTCATGACACGGGTATTTTCAGAGGGACCCCCTCTTCTACTGTGACCTCCCACCACCACCACTCTCCTCAAAATAAGGCACTCCAGACTTGTATGGATTTTCAAAGGCCACAGCAGCCACTTGTATTTTTAATAACCATAACAAAATAAATACAACTTGAATAGAAAAATAACTCTGCATATATATATAAGCCCAATTCCCTCTTTTCCTTGCGCTCCATGACTCTCTCACTAGTGCGTTTATAACACAGTCCAATGTGATTAACCTACAGTACCATGCAAAATCGCACCTACCGCAAATTCTGGTGTCGGAGGTGTGTTGCGTTGCCATTCATTAGAGTGGCATCGAACACACCTCCCACCCACAGTTTGATTGCCTGCATCGGAACGCACAGTACCGCAATGCCGTGCGACTTGGGTCATGACTTAATGACCAAAGACAAATGTGCGTCCTGAGGTTACATAGGTTGAGAACCACTGGTTTATAGGATCCCCGTGGGTTGACCAAGTACCTGTATATCATATGCATACTTATATTGGGTCATATCATTGGACCGCTGAAAGTATGCATCATACTGTCTAGATGGAGTGTAGCTTTAAGGAAGGATGAGGATGACACCTTGGGGACCTGCCCCCCTAAAAACTGACAGCAGCAACAGCTCCTGGATTTATTTCCTTTACATCTGCACTCAGTTGTTCTCAATTGCTACATTTGCACACCCGGCACATTAACCCTTTCCTGTCTGGAAGGGCTCTCAGCCAGCGATCGATGGATAGATACGTTTTCCTCCCCCCCTCCATGTGTCTTCATTTTGTGTGAACAATTATCGTCCACCCATTGTCGGTAATCTGCCCGCTGACACGTCCTTCATATTGGGGGCAGTATGATGCTTTTTAATTACATAATTATTATTTTATGCAAACAAAAGATCACCCAAAGCCAAAACTAAATACAAAATGTATCAAAAAGAGGCAAGAAAAGCGGAGAGAACTACGTTTTTTACACAACAGAGAGAAATTACAACCATACTAGAACAAGAGCCGTAACCTAAAAAGCAACTTCCAAAAAAGTCCAACATACTATTTAGATCTTTCAAAACATTAGGAAATGAGATTGTATCCAGGAATAAAGGGAAAATATCCATTAAAAGGTATCGATAAATAAGTACTAAAAATAAATCTGTATTTCTATATTAAATGTACATAAATTCCATCCCACTCCTAATAACCAGATCCATCTAGATCCTTGGTTCTCAACTGGTGGGTCGTGACCCAAAAATGGGTTGCGACCCCATGTTCAGTGGATCGCCACATGCCTTCCACTTTTCTAGGTGCGAGGCTCCTCAGCCTCCTCCTTTTGTAGCACTGTCAGTTCTTGTGCACCAAACAGCCATTTAAAATATGCTGCCCGTCACCGAGTGTGAGCTTCAGGCGGGATGGGCTGGGGCTATGGCTGTGAGGGAGCTGCATATGCAGGTGAAACTCGAATAATTAGAATATCGTGCAAAGTTCATTTATTTCACTAATGCAACTTAAAAGGTGAAACTAATATATGAGATAGACTCATTACATGCAAAGCAAGATAGTTCAAGCCGTGATTTGTCATAATTGTGATGATTATGGCTTACAGCTCATGAAAACCCCAAGAACCCCAAATCCACAATCTCAGAAAATGAGAATATTACATGCAATCAATAAAACAAGGATTGTACATAGAACAATATCGGACCTCTGAAAAGTACTAGCATGCATATGTACTCAGTAATTGGTTTGGGCCCCTTTTGCAGCACTTACTGCAATTACTTTTGCACGATATTCTAATTATTCGAGTTTCACCTGTATACGTACAGCTCCATCACGTGTCCTGTAGAGGTGCCTGGACCAGAGTAATGTCACATTCTGGCTCCAGGTACCTCTACAGGGCATGCAAAGGGAGCTGGACAAGCATTGTATATATGGATGGAGCTCTGTCACAGCACAAGCAGCCCACACTGTACCCCAGGCTGAGGATCCACTCCAGTTCTTGTAAGGTATGGAGACTGGGTGAATCTTTTGAATGGCACCCCAAACGCACCCACCCACAGTTCGATCGACCCGAAACGCGCAGTACGGCAATGTTGTGCATTCCATTGCAGTGCAACTTGGGTCGCGACTTAATAACCAAGGACAAATGTGGGTCCTGAGGTTACACAGGTTGAGAACCACTGATCCAGAAGATTGTGAACGCACTTATTGAAGATGGCGATAGGATTTACTTCCTCTATGCACTGACACAATGTCACTCAGCCCTGTGAATAAGAAACTTCCCGGTGTTACCACTGTCACAGAGCCTGCCTTCTGAACTACAACTCAATGTTTAAACAATGTAACATTATCATTGCTTGCTGGAAGCAATGCATGATGGCTTATGTAGTCTTGAGACTTCAAGATTGCATCACATTGCTTCTCTGCCATTGCTTCTCAGGAGCCTGGCCACGGTTAAGGAAACCAAATTGAGTATCCACTCACGTAAGAGTGGGAGTCAGAAGTACTTCCTTTGGTCCAGGATCTGGAGGCTCCCAGTGCTTCCTGATTTGAGCAGGACCAGTGCCGTAACCAGAGTTCTGGGCGCCCGGGGCAGAAATTTCCCCCCCCCCCCATTATATAAACAACCACTGGAACTGTACCCTGCACCTCCCCCCCACACACACACATGTTTTTATTTTAACTTTTTCATTTTTTTAAATACATTTTTTTATTTTAGACCCCTAATATTTCCCTTTAAAAATAGAAAAAGAGATTGAGGACACAGAGTCCTCAATCTCTTTTTCTGTGTCCCCTGTTATCAATGAACAGGAATCCTTTATGAGTGTTCCTGTTCATTGATAACATGGTATGTTTACTATAACTACAATTATGAATGAACAGGAGGAGATGTAGATCACTCCCAATGTCACTTTCGGCATTTAGCCGAAAGTGCCATTTTCGGCCGGCGCCCCCCCTTCACTTTTCGCCCGGGGCCCGCGCCCCTGCTGCCCCCCCGGTTGTTACGCCACTGAGCAGGACTACCTTGTCTGGTCATGGAATGGGAAGGCAGGGAGCCTGCGGTGTCAAGTGCCCCCCAGGAGTGGCCCTTGGGGCTGCTCAAGTAACACTATAGGTTTGGGACCCCGCTGTGTGAAAAGCACCGAGGCCATGAAACCAAATGCTTTTTTTGCACTTCACCTTTTCGGCTAGGCCTTATGGCCTCAGACCAAGGGTCATTTTTATACCAGGCCCTAGCCACTGTCACACATTGGCACTTACTTATTTTTCTCACTTTTGTCTGTGTACTTCACTGCCTGTTTTTCCACTCCACTGGATGGAGGGTGCGGGTCTTAACCAGAAATCTCCCTTCAGGGCAGGGGAGCCCCCAACCTAGTACTAGAACTTTAAATCAATATGGTTATTAGGAGTGGGATAGAACTTATGGAAATTCAACGTGGAAGTTTTTTTTTTAGTTTTTGCCCATAGATAAACTTTAACCCAGTGGTAGGCAAGCTTGGCCCTCCTGTTTTGGTGGAACAACAAATCCCATCACTCTTGGCCTCTGGGCGTCAAGTTTGTGGCTGTTACTCTCGCCTCACGGGAGTTGTAGATCCACATCAGTTGGAGTGCTGAGCTTGCTTACCCTGCTTTCAGCTATGTAATGCTATTGTTTAATGAAACCTGCTATCTTCAACAGCCTAATTGTGTTTTGGATGAAGCCATTTTTATTCACTTTAGGCATTAAAATAATTTGCATCAACATAACTGTATGCTCTAGATTGAACAGGGGGCCCTCCGGCCTTTGTTTCTTTTGCAGTGTTAAATTAAGTTTCATGTAAACATTGTCAGACATCAGTTTGGACTGTTTGTTTGCTTTATTATTTATATACGGTTATGAAATAGCTTAGTCATGTTCTTTGTTGGCTCTGCAGGCTGCTCGGTGCTTTTCACTACTTTAAAGGCTATTTCATGTTTAGCAATTTTCCTAATTCATTATCTCTGCGATTCATTATCTCTGCGTATAATATAAGTATATATGCTACAGAAACAATCAGTTTTCCATCCAGAAGTAAACATAATATGATGGGAGTGTATTATGCTGCCATCTGGAGGTGTAACTATAGCTATAGATCAAACAAATGCACTGCGCTAATCAATAATCATAATACGTGAATAATACAGTGCTACATACGAAATAGATCACATATAACCAATATACTTAATATATACTCCTCCTCATCTATTTGATATTTAGCACTATATTATTCACATATTATGATTATTTATTAGCGCAGTGCATTTGTTTGATCTATCTATTTATATTATTAGTACGGCAGCTTTTCATCTTTTATAATTATCACTTTGAGACAGCTTCCATAGCGCAGAATTTTTTGTATATTCATGTAACTATAGCTATAGCAACCCATGAAACTTCTATAGGGCCCGGGGAGCAGAGGGGGGCCCAGGCCCGGGCATAAGCCTGCTATCTGCTGACCTTAGTAAATGTCCTCCTGTGACCCAAAAGAGAAGAGAAGCCAAAAAAAAAGAAAAAATTACATTTTCCCAAGCAGAAAGATGCAGGACAAAGCCCCAAAAAAGTGCAGTCAAAAAACCACTCACAGCTTAAACAGGTGCAAAAGTGCCCTTGTAGTGCCTAAAGGTGCCCATACACTTTACAACCCTTGCAAGACTTTTGTCTTGCGAGGGTTGTAAAGTAATTTAAAAAACGTACGATCTGCCCACCTTGGACAGGCAGATCATACCTGCGATCATGGCAAGCCCGCCCCCCTGAGGGGCGGGCTTCCGATGACTGCAATGCTGAACGGGCAATGTGCGCGTGCGCACACCGGCCCATTCGGCAGTCATCTCTCGATCATGTTAAAAACCAGCCGAAAATCGTACGATTCTCGGCTGGTTTTCCAACATGCTCGAAATACAAAAGTCGTGCGACTGTACAGTAGAAACGGTCGCACGCCTTCCATACACTGCACGATTCTCGTACGAGAATCGTGCAGTGTATGGGCACCTTAAGGGAGCCCATTGAACCGCACAAAGACACTACACGTGTGCGTGCACTGGCAAGTGTGAAAGGGGCCGAATACTGTTATTGTTACAAACCTTTCAATGAATTAATTAACCATTCAGCCAATCAGAGTGAAGTACTGAAGGGGTGCATAGAGGAACCTGCCCTTGGAGCAGCAGAGAGAATAAATCCAGCCCTGCTAATAAGCTGTTTCTTTTGGCAGTGTTGTCTTTTAAATATTACTTTATTGTTACTATTATTATTTTCATTTCTGAACATTCAAAGGGTAAAAAAAGAGAAGAAAAAAACATTTTCTCTTCTAGTTTGAGCGATAGAAATAAAACAACTTACAGCAGAAACATGTTTTATTCTGCAATTTGTACTATTTAAAAACAGCAAAAATAGCCCAGAGTGTATTGACAATGTGAAGCTTGTAGAACTTTTAGACTCTGTTCACACCAGGGCGGTTTCGTCGCACAGATTTTTCCACGCTTAAACGCATGCAATGAAATCCCACGCATTCCCATGGGGGCCGTTCATGGAAACGTAAGAATCACACGTACAAATACACCTGTCGCTTGAAATAGTCCCTGAGCTTATTTTGCCGCACTCATCAGCTCGTCTTGCACCATACACCTCCAATGGAGCAGCGTGAGAATAGATAGGATGAATAGAATGATATGGAGTAGATAGATAGATAGATAGATAGATAGATAGATAGATAGATAGATAGATAGATAGATAGATAGATAGATAGATAGGAGAAGATAGATAGATAGATAGATAGATAGATAGATAGATAGATAGATAGATAGATAGATAGATAGAGAGAGAGAGAGAGAGAGAGAGATAGATAGATAGATAGATAGATAGATAGATAGATAGATAGATAGATAGATAGATAGATAGATAGATATAGAATAAGATAGATAGATAGATAGATAGATAGATAGATAGATAGATAGATAGATAGATAGATAGATA
>NW_017308038.1:260526-267170 GCF_000935625.1 Nanorana parkeri
AGATAGATAGATAGATAGATAGATAGATAGATAGATAGATAGATAGATAGATAGATAGATAGATAGATAGATAGATAGATATAGGAGAAGATAGATAGATAGATAGATAGATAGATAGATAGATAGATAGATAGATAGGTAGGTAGATAGATAGATAGATAGATAGATAGATAGATAGATAGATAGATAGATAGATAGATAGATAGATAGATAGATAGATAGATAGATATAGGAGAAGATAGATAGATAGATAGATAGATAGATAGATAGATAGATAGATAGATAGATAGATAGATAGATAGATAGATAGATAGGTTCTACAAGCTAAATGAAGCCAGAGAGGTCCGGGTCTCTATTGTATTCTGTGATTCAATGAAGACCGGGAACTGCCCTATAGAAGGAATGTGGGACATTGTCTGCACATAGAAGCCAGGATGGTATGACACCACGTCTGTATTGGTATCTATGGGGTGTCTGAGTGCTACTACAAACCGTCCATTTGTAACAATACCGACATTCTATTATCAGTACAAAGCACAGAAATGTTATTTACAAATTATATAAAGATGATTTTTCTTTCATGTGAATGTCTTTTTATTGCAATACTACAAAAAATGGACAACATTAAGAAAAGGTAAAATGTTGTCATATGAATAGTTAAAGGGATCTTTGAAAAGTTAGCTGAGGAGAGAAATGGGAGGAGCCGGCTGATTGGAGCTGATTAGGGATCTACAAAGGGTTAAAATAAAGCAAAGACAATAAAGATTTCTTCCCTGGAGGTGACATTGGGAGAACGAGTCTCTGATCTGCTCATAAGAATTCAAACAAAACACAATGAAACAATGTTGTTACATTTATGAATGTACACTGTTTATTCAAACTGAGACTACTGACAGCGCTCCTCCAACTCAATCAGGGGCCCTTATGAGGTATGCTCTATAGTGCAGCCAGGGGGCCCTTATGAGTTATGCTCTCGAACACGACCAGGGGCCCTTATGAGTTATTCTCTACAACACAACCAGGGGCCCTTATGAGGGATGCTCTATAGTACAATAATACATAAATAAATAAATAATGAATAAAACGTTTAGAAAAACAAATCATATTTTATATGAATTATTACTAAATAAGATTTTATATTACGTTTTGCTGATAGTAAATAATATTGTTAACATGAACTATTTCTTTGGCATTTGATGAATAGAGGGGATCAGAGGGGATCAGAGGGGATCAGAGGAGCCTGTTACTGGTTCTGAAGAAGGTGATCAATCTTTGAATTGAAGTTTGCTGCCATCTGGTGTTTGTAGTTGTTGTAACATCTCTTATCTTCAGCCGCTTGAGCCTGCACAGCGGAGATGATGGTGATTGGCTGTCATAGACATTGTGACAATCTTATGAACACCCCATTATTTTATAACAATACCAGTAAGAAAAATGAGATCATGATTATACCGTAAATGAAACCTATCACCCACACGTGATTCTGAGACTCCGTGATTGAAGTCCGATGAATGAAAAAGAGAAGGCCTGGGAAAGTGTTAATCCATCCAGGAAATGAGACAGTTTCTATCTGGCTTGCTGCAGCTTCTAATGCACATTGGGGTAAGATCACAGTGTGGAGTGAAATCAGAGGAAGCAATTTCAGTGCAGGAGAAAAGCCGGTACAACCGTACAAGACTGAAGGGAAAGCCGAAGTTCAGTTTCAAAGACTTGATTGTAGCGCACAAGGGGGACTTTAGAGAATTATGGACACTGAAGGTTTTTAAAACCTTTACAAGTTTCATGTTTCTAACGATACACTTTAAAGTGAACTTCTGGAAAAGTAAATGCTGTCCTCATAGAAGAGTCATGAGAATGTTAGTAAACTTTGTGTATTTCTTCCAGATCTGTGCAGCAATCCAGTGTGAGATTTCCTGTAATAAAGACCGGTCACTGCTGCTCTCTCTCCTTGTGCAGGCTGAGTGGTCTTGTCTCCGCCCCCTCCTGTAATAAAGACCGGTCACTGCTGCTCTTTCTCCATGTGCAGGGTGACTGGTCTTGTCTCCGCCCACTCCTGTAATAAAGACCGCTCACTGCTACTCTCTTTCCTTGTGCAGGGTGACCGGTCTTGTCTCCACCCCCTCCTGTAATAAAGACCGGTCACTGCTGCCCTCTCTCCTTGTGCAGGTTGACCGGCCTTGTCTCTGCCCCCTCCTGTAATAAAGACCGGACAATGCTGCTCTCTCTCTCCTTGTGCAGGGTGACCGGTCTTGTCTCCGCCCCCTCCTGTAGTTTTTTTACAGAAAATCTGTAGTAGGTCGAGCAGCTGGGTCCCTCCCACAGTTTAGCTCTCTCTCTCTCTCTTCATGTGGAGGGTGTCTCGTTTTGAGGTCACCCTCCCCTGTTGTACTCTATAGGCAGCCTGTTAGGTCCCTCCCACAGCTCTGCACAGCCTTGTAAAGACATTTGGAGCATACAAAGTGGGCTTATAGCCAATGGGGCTTCTAAGAAATATATTTAAAGGAAACATTTTGTGCCTGGAATCCAGCTCTAATCACCAATGAAAACAAGAAAGACAGTCAACACACAGCTCAAGACTACTGCATTTAACAAATAAAGTCCTAGTAGGTCAGAAGGGTGATGTGCTGAGTCGTAACAATGAGAGCTGCACATATCACATAGCCATGTGACTACCCATTCATAATTCCCTAGAACCAGCAGGATCACCATAAGATGTCCACAGCCACAATCCAGGTCCAGTGACCCCGGAGTCAGGATAGGGAGACTCAAATATCACTTTCCCATGTTCCATTGTGCTGTAATAAATGATATACAAATTATTGATGATGAAGGGCCTGAGTTATGAAGATCACAGAAATGCAACTTGTTCTTCTATAAGACCTGTCATTATATGAGTATTCATTGAGATCATTTCCAATTCAGTGATAGGTATGTGGTAGAGCTGCATCAGTAGGAATATGAATCAGTTTTAATGTAAATCCCAAAAAGTGTGAGGAGGCAATCCCGTGATAACAGTATGTGTGGACCTGGAGAAGGTCCTAAGCTGCTGCCTCTCTGGTTGTGAGGGATGACTAATCAGATCAAATCCTGGATGAGTGGTTAGGAGCACCTATCAAAAAATAGTCATCTCACTTGGAAGCTCATTTGAATTGTTTGCTTGAACAGAAACATCAGATATGGCCAATGTTTTTCACAGGAATTAGACACCCCCTTCTTCATGGCTTGAGCAACCATATCTAATGGAATCGGGAAGGACTGCACTGGGCTGAGGGCAGGGCCGAATTTACTTTCTCTGCTGCCCCAAGGCCAGGTTCCTCAATGCGCCCCCCCCATGGAGAATGGTAGACCCGCAGGATGCATACAACTCATCTTGGCAACATTGACGGGAACACTTGTACAAAACAAGTGCCATCTTCCCTGCTGTACATTTAGCTCTGCTTGCCCAAAGCAGGGCTAAATGTAGAAAACAATTACCCGCCTGGCACCTGGCACTGCATGTCCCTGACATTGGGAGATAGTAATTCCGCACCCTTGCTGCCCCTCTACTCACGGCTGCCCCTAAGCCGGGCCCTGGTTGGCCTTGTGGGAAATCTGGCCCTGGCTGTGGGTCAGCATGACCTGCTTGCAGTGAGGACACCCAACTGGGGCCAGATCCAGGCTACAAAGTGCACTTCTTGAGGATCCCATGACATGTTGTAGCTCAAGTCCTAAAGAAGGAGATGTCTAAGTCTCCCGAAACACTATTTCCATTTAAATAACAATGTGAGATGATCATTTTTTATACGCACTCCTAACCACACATCCGGGAATTGATCATTTCAGGTAGACCTTTATGACTCCACAGATTATTCGTATCTGTCCCCTGTTATCCCTGACCTCTGTGTGGGAAAATTCTGAAGCAAAGGTCAACAGAAACCGATCATGTTATTTGATTTGGGCCATGGGTTCATTTTTGCTCCAGTTGTGATACATTAGAGACAGACAACCTCTCTGCTTCTTCTTCAATATGACCGAAGAAAGAAGATTGAAGGTGAAGAGGAAGCAGTTCAATGTCTCTAATGTATCAAAACCGGGACACACGTGAAGTTTCCGTGGCATTCAACTCTACTTCTGCTCCAGAATTCTATTGTTTAGTGTTCTCAGATCTCACACATGAGGTGAAGATTGGAGGGTTCCAGCACCCCTGTCCCCCCACACAGCTCCTGGACTCCATTACTGCTCCTATGGTAGAACTCCTCCAATGGCACCACCATATACTCTACTACTATTTCCCTCATTACCTCACATTTTAGGTTCTGTTTGTCCTTCTCTGAGCTCTCTCTAGTTCAAGGACATCCTTCCTGAAATTCGTTGATCAAAACTGAACCACATACTCAGACCAGAGGCTGGACCAATGATTTATAAAGTGGATTCATGCTTTTTATCTATGGCATGAATCTCTCTTTTAATGCAGGATGGTATTCTGGTTGCTTTGTTGGCGGTAGTTTGGCATTGAATGCTATTGCTGAGTCTGCGGTCTAGAACCCTCAGATATTTCTCCATGCCTGCCCTTCTCAGTGGAGCCCCTCCTAAAAAGTATTTTGAATGCATGTTCTTGTTCCCAAGTTCACGGCTTTGCATTTTTCAACAGTGAATCACATCTGCTAAGCTGCAGCCCACTCCTCAGTCTTATCAAGCACGCCTCTGGGCAGCGGTTCTATGTCTTGCTGGAAAATGATTGCTCTATTATATTAGTCTTCCTCATATCATTTAATACAATGCAGCATAATGGGAATATAACTTTATGTCTCCCTATCCTGAAATAGGGATTATTTACCCTGGATTGTGGCTGCACACATCCAATGTTGATCCTTCTGGTTCTAGGGAATGATGAATGGGTAGTCACATGGCTATGTGATATGTGCATCTCTCATTGTTACGACTCAGCACATCACCCTTCTGACCTAGAAATGCCAAAATATAGTGATATGTTGGGTAGTAAGTGCAGTCATTGTTTTCTTTGCTGGTTAAAATATATCTCATTCTCTAGTAATATGAAGATTATAAATCTACTACTCATATCCGCAGTTTTCTAAAATCCCACAATGCCAGGGCACTCTGTTATGCAAATCTGGCCTGCATTTAGAAAATTTGGTACCATTCCATCTGCTGTTTCTCCCTGTTGGTCCAGCCATTAGATGGGAAATCTTAAAGATCAATAAGGGCTCGCAGTGACTTGGCTTGGCTTGGGTTGGGATGGCTTTGCTTGATTTGGCTTGGGTTGGGTTGAGTTGGGATGGGTTGGCTTGGCATGGCTTGGGTTGGCTTGGCATGGCTTGAGTTGGGTTGGTTTGGTTTGGTTTGGGTTGGCTTGGCTTGGGTTAGGTTGGGTGGCCAATCCAGCCACCAAGTTCACTAGGAAGTTGACATTTATATTGCAGAATGGAGGCAACTGGAACTGTGTATAGGCACCTCTGAGTACATGCTATTCTTTCTGTTATGCCTGCCCCATTCACCTACTGCCATAGTGAAAATGGTTTTACCAACACAGATGAACTTGGGTTTGGTGTGAACCTGAACTCATGTGAACCTGGAAGTCGGCCTTGTATGGCCACATGACCATATTTGGCCAATTACATTGATCTGATACGACCACGTGACCATATCAAGGCATGGGATCCGCCCTGCAGTCATTGCTGCCTGTGACCCGGCCAGCTTGAAGGAACAAGCCACATAGTAAGCCATGAGTACAGAAAGTTGTCTTGTCAGAGGATTTGGAGCATACATACTGCGGTTGTAATGAATGAGCCTAGAGATCATTACCACCAAGAAATGTTCTGGTGATTGGCAGGATAAAGAAGCAATTTCCAGGAAAGAAA
The DNA here is from genome assembly GCF_000935625.1 of Nanorana parkeri. Classification (NCBI taxonomy): domain Eukaryota; kingdom Metazoa; phylum Chordata; class Amphibia; order Anura; family Dicroglossidae; genus Nanorana; species Nanorana parkeri. Next base: position 266,385 of record NW_017308038.1, read on the forward strand.
AGTTTAAATTAAAAATAAACAGTATATATAAGTTACAAGAAACTAGCGAGTTTCACTGCTTTTTGGGGGTTTACAGCTTCTTATTATTTCTGGGTCAGAAGGGCGATGTGCTCAGTCATAACAATCAGAGCTGCACATTTCACACAGCCATGTGCCCAGCCATTCATCATCCCCTTAGGGTCAGCAGGACAACCATAGGACATCCACAGCCACAATCCAGTCCCAATAACCCCGGGACCCGGATAGGGAGATACCAAAATCAATTTCCCATAGTATAATAAATGATAAATGTCAAATTAAAATGTGAGGATTTTCCTTCAGAATCAGCCAAAATTCGATCTGTAGGTGGCCCAGTTGTCACCATCCGGCTTGATAAACTTTAATTGAAATGCTGGAGGAAATGAGTGGAATATTGTCAGCTGAAGAGTGACTACAGCCAATGAGCTGCACTCACTGTTCTTCTATTAAGACAGCCGCGGGCACTGACTGTCAGAATAATAGCGAGCCAGGAATGTGGGGAGTCGACTGATTTCCCCTGAAGTCTGAGAGAAATATGTGTGTGTATGTCCAGTGGCGTCACCAGGCTGGGGGTCACCTGGTGCGCACATCATTACGCACACGTGTAATGATGTCATGTGCATTTCACTGCCGGCGGCCATTTTGCTGATGGCAAAGAGAGGAAGGGACTTCATACGGTTGGATAAGGTATGCTGACGGGTCCCCTCCTCTCTCGTGTGCAGCTGTCAAGCTCTCGTTCCATGACCAAGTGCCCAACTTTTCAGAGGG
>NW_017308038.1:267248-269886 GCF_000935625.1 Nanorana parkeri
TCACATGTGGGCATATGGGCACCTGCGTCGCAGTGACACACATTTGCGGCCCTTTGTTACCCGCATTTGGCACCCATTGTAATCAATAAGAACGTGCGCCAACTCGGGGAAAGTTGCGCATGTAGCAAATGTTGCGCATTTGCTTGCTTTGCTGCATATAAGGTGCCATTACTAGCACCCCAAGCGCTTTCCATGTTTGGTGCACATTTCATGAACGCGTGTCCAAGTGTCCACATTGGAAACATTATATAGACGGGTAAATAATAAGGAAATGTCTTTTTTTTTATATAAAGTGTTTAGAAAAATAATCAGTATCATATTTTATATTATTACTAATACAATATTTTCTATTAACTATTGTGGATAGTAAATAATATTGTTAGCATTAAGTATTTCTTTGGCATTTGATGAATAGAGGGGATCAGAGGGGATCAGAGGGGATCAGAGGGGATCAGAGGAGCCTGTTACTGGTTCTGAAGAAGGTGATCAATCTTTGAATTGACGTTTGCTGCCATCTGGTGGTTGTATTTGTTGTTACATCTCTTATCTTCAGCCGCTTGAGCCTGCACAGCGGAGATGATGGTGATTGGCTGCCATAGACATTGTGTCAGTCTCATGAACACCCCTGATTTTAATAATAATTATTGAGATCATGGTCATAAATAGAACCTATCACAAAGCAAAGCACCCATCACTCACAGAAGCCTGCGATCGGGGTTATGTACTAATTCCAGGGAAGTGAAATTAGGCCCTATTCACACCGAGCGTATCGCAAATCACGCGTTTGTCGCGCGATTGTCATTTTGCGCGATGCGCGATATTGTGCAAATGGTTGCATTGAGCAAAGTAGAATCGCGCCGAAATCCGCTCCGAAAAGGTATCCTGTTGTAGCGACGCACGACCCTCGACAGCAACGAACAGAGCCCTATTGCCATGCATTGGAGAGCGATATCGCGCGGTAAATATCCGCGATATCGCGCGGATTACCGCGCCATAAAACGCTTAGTGTGAATGGGGCCTTAGAGTGTGTCCGTTGCCGAAACACTTTGTGCTGTAGGGTGTTCCTCTTTCCCATCTCAGAAAGTTGGGAGGTATGCAGTATTAAACAGCTACAATGCAGTCCTGGGTTAAGTAATTGCTGTGATCGCTGTGCTATAACAGCCACAGAGCCGGGGTTCTGTTAGTTTTCTGGACCCGTAAGATTTCTGGACCTCCGGGAGCATCCAGAATTTTCACAGGCAAGTGTGGATGTGCAGGTCCAGAAAATGAACAGGCAAGTCTCTGGGAAAGCTGCTGCCGTTACACAATACACACATTTTATTTATTTTAGCTCGGTTTTATTCCATATTGATCTTATTACGTATCCGCACAGGTGTCATGCTGTCGAATCATCTGAACCCACAGAGCTACCCAATAAATTATTTGGACCCGCTGGCACAGGCGCACTGCAGGCAAATGGCCTGTCACATTTATGGACCTGATATCCTCTATCGTGCTCGTGCGTTCAGACGCCGACATTAGAATTCTGAGACCCGACCAGACATATGATAAACCCAATAAATCAGGACAAATAAAATAATTTATTATAAATTACTTTCTGTTATCTGCACTGCCTACATACACATTTCTATTGTCAAAACTGTTTTTTTTTACATTTGTTTGTTTTGTTTTTTTAATAAGAATTTCTATATGAATATGTCTCATCAAATTAAAGCCCATTTTGTCCTTTATAAAACGGTATATAATATGTGTAGGTGCAATGAATGAGGAAGATTGAAATTCTGGTTAAACAAACACATAACAAAAATGGCAAAATTGCTCCGGCCCCCATTTTCTGAAGCTGTGTCACTAAGGGGTTAATTCTATATCATTTTAATGAGTTTAATCTGCATATATTTTGCCTTTTCTGGTTCAATCAATATACTAATGACATTTATAAATAAAACCTGTTTTCATTCCATACCTCGCTGGTTCGCTGTGCTTCTCTATGCAATGCAGGCCGATCATGACTGGTGGCAGGGGCCAGCAAGGTTGCTGTACATAGCTTCCTGAAAACATCACAGCGCCCTGCCTCAAGACCCCTCAACCATGATGCAAGCGATGGGCTGTCCCTTGGGAGGAGTTATGCAAACTTGAGAATGTCTTGATGGGTGGGTGTTAGTCTGGAGAAGCAGGCGTTCCTAGGCAGCATGTGTTTGCATGCAGACCACACTAGGTAACATCCACATGGGATTCTGAGACTCCGTGATTGCAGTCCGGTCAATGAAAGAAGCAGGCCTGGGGAGGAAAGTGCTGCATGATGTTGGGTGTACATCCAGGAAATGAGACAGGCTCTATCTGATTGGCTGCAACTCCTAATGCACATTATGAGGAGCTCGCAGTGTGCAGTGAAATCAGAGGAAGCCATTGCAGTCCAGGAGAGGAGCCGGTACAACTGTGCTAGACTGAAGGGAAGACTGACGTTCACTGTCACTAGTTCATTTTCTGCACCACGCCTCATGGACAGGCCTTCAGGCTAGCCCGGGGCACTTTTTACACCTTGGCCGGATGTCCTGCCAGGTTTGTGCACCGGCACCTATTTATTTTGGAACTTTTTTATGCACAACTGAGCACCTTTGAGTGTAGAGACGGAGGGTGC
>NW_017308038.1:271261-299726 GCF_000935625.1 Nanorana parkeri
AGGGGGGGGGGGGGGGGGGTTCTGTGGCCTTCACAGGCTTCTCTGCCTTCCCCCACTTAGGGGTCTCTCTTCGGGGGAGCCCCTACCCAGTACTCATGGGACCTACTTCAGCAGGGCCCTGAGGATCGGGGTCTGCCGGCCTTCGGGTAGGTGGACCTGAGTCATCCTCACCCAGGTCAGAAACCTTGCACCCCGAGTTCAGAAATTCGTGTCCCTTCCTTTTCAGAGGAGGACCAAAGCACACTCGTGCACTTTTTTTTTAGTGTGCTTTGATTTCGCAATTTACTTTTTTTGTCCACAGGGGTGAAGTTAATCTTTGTTGCACACATCACAGATCTTTAAAAAAATTAATAATAGCAAAAAGCATACTAAACATTACTTCAACAAACACATAAAGTCCTAGTAGGTCAGAAGGGTGATGTGCTGAGTCGTAACAATGAGAGCTGCACACATCACATAGTCATGTGACTACCCATTCATCATTCCCTAGAACCAGAAGGCTCACCGCTGGAGGTCCACAGCCACAATCCAGGTCCACTGACACCGGAGTCAGGATAGGGAGACTCAAATATCACTTTCCCATGTTCCATTGTGCTGTAATAAATGATATACAGAACCTATAATGTGAGGTAATTAGGGAAATAGTAGCAGAGTCTATGGTGGTGCCATTGGAGAAGTTCTACCATAGTAGCAGCAATGGAGTCCAGGAGCAGTGTGGGGGGACTGGGGTGCTGGAACCCCTCAATCTTCGCCTTGTGTGTGAGATCTGAGAGACCTAAACCATAGAATTCTGGAGCAAAAGTAGATCCGAGTGCCACAGAAACCAGATATGTCCCTCGCTTTGCTTGTTATGGGCCAAAACTTCACTTGTGTCCCGGTTTTGATACATTAGAGACATTAAACTGCTTCCTCTTCACCTTCAAGCTTCATTCTTCGGTCATATTGAAGAAGAAGCAGAGAGGTTGCCGGTCTCTAATGTATCACAACTGGAGCAAAAATGAACCCATGGCCCAAACCAAGCAAATCAAATAACATGATCGGTTTCTGTTGACCTTTGCTCCAGAATTTTCCCACACAGAGGTCAGGGATAAGAGAGGACAGATACGGATAATCTGTGGAGTCAGAAAGGTCTACCTGAAATGTCCAATTCCTGGATGTGTGGTTAGGAACGCCTATAACAAATGGTCATCTCACATTGTTAATTAAAATGGAAATGTCAGGTATAGCCAACGCATTTCGAGAGAATTGGACACCCCCTTCTTCAGGACTTGCGCAACAACATGTCATGGAATCCTCAAGGACATCCTTCCTGAGGATCGGTGACCAAAACTGAGCCACATACTCGGACCGGAGGCTGGACCAGTGGTAGAGTAATGGCTTTCTCTATTGTATGAATCCCTGGATGGTATTCTGCTTGTTGTGTTGGCTCCAGCTTGGCATTGCTTGCTCTTGCTGAGTCTATAATCTATAAGGACTCTCAGATGTTTCCGCAAGAGGTACATCTCCGTCTTTGTTTCCCAGTTCATGACTTTCCATTTTTCGATAGTGAATCACATCTACTATGCTGCAGCCCACTCCTCAGTCTTATCAAGCAGGTCATGGCATCACAAGGGGGGTGCGGCCCCGCACCCGGGTGACACCATTGAAGGAGTGACACCAACATGACTGACAGTCATGTTGGTGTCACCTCCCTCTGAAAAGTCGGGCACTCGGTCAAGGACGGAGAGCCCGACAGTTGCTCAAGAGAGAGAGAGAGAGGGGACGTCACCTGGCGGGATAAGGTATGGTGACGGGTCCCCTCCTCTCTCTGCCGGCGTCCATCACCAAGATAGCCTTCGGCAGGTAACAGTGGTACCGCGCGTGATGTCACGCCTGGGTTGCCACCTGTCCAGGATTCACCTGGACAGTCCGGGATTTGAATGCTGTGTCCGGGTTTCATGGCTGCAGAAACCCGGACAAAGATGTCTGGCAATTCAAATTAAGATAGGGGCTACTGGCTCCCCGCTGAAAATAGTTTAAACTGTGATATTTACATATGAATGGGTGGCGCTATTCACATATGACTAAGCCACAACTCATTCTCCCCAAACAAATGTCCACGTGTCACTACAGTGTTCGGGTTTCGCTTGAAGGAAAGGTGGCAACCCTACGTCACGCGTGTACTCAATGACGTCACTGCTGGGTGTCACCCGGTACCCGCACTGGGTGTCACCACGCCTCTGGGCAACAGTTCTATGTCTTGCTGGAAGGTTATTGCTCTATTATATTATTCTTTCCCATATCATTTAATACAATGCAGTATAATATGCGAACATTATCGCTTCTCTGCCTTTTGGCTAAGATCAAGTGTAGTATCTGTTCTTATCAGTTGTTGGAGGGGAGAGGATGTTGCCACCCGATGGGAGAACATTCTAGTACCCTCTGACGTAATGGTGGGTGTCGGAGGACGGTTCGGTCCACTGCTAGTTGCGTCACATGTGCAGCTCTCATTGTTATGACTCAGCACATCACCCTTCTGACCAAGAAATACCAGAATATATTATTGTGCTAAAATCAAAGATCTGTTGGGTAGTGAAAGTGGATTAATTGTTCTCTTTGGTAGTTAGTTACAAAAAGAGATGGTAAGTTTGGATCTTAGAAATGGTTCAGTTGCTGAGTCAGCTGACAAGTGACCCGAAGCTCAGGAGCTGTCTGAACCCTTATAAAAGATCCGAATGAGAAGACTGATTTGGGGGAGGGGGTTCGCTCCTGGGGAACTTCCCTGTGATCAGTGAAGCTGTGCCTTGGCCCAGAGATGTCACAAGTTTGGTTTTCTATCAGATCAGCCATGGTGACGCGCGATCAGCTGTGACAAAGCGTGTTTCTGTGCACGCGCACCGCATTCTGATCTTTTATGAAGGGTCAGACAGCTCCTGAGCTTCGGCTCACTTGTCAGCCGACTCAGCAAGTGAACCGAAAAACCGATTCATTTCAAGATCCGAGCCGGCCCTGGAGTCCCCGTAAACACCTCTGCGTTCTGTGAATGTGCGTCATGTTTGCATGCGTTTTTTCCCCACGTTTGCCCTGTGTCACATTGATTTCAATGGGTGCCACACACATGACAAACACGGAAAAGTAGCTCATGCAGTAGATGCTGCCGGCGTACGGCGTTCTCTCATCACACGTTTGTATGTGTTTAACGTGTTGACACTTTGGACAAGCGTGCATTTTCCCAGCTGACAGCGCATGCACGTTGCACGTTTTTGATGCTTTGCTTCAATGTGCAGGATTGCTGCCGGTTCACGGACCGCAAAGGCGTGAATGAGGACTAAAGGCTAAGTTTGTTTCATGTTATCCCCATATTCAGGTGACATGGTCACATCACAACCCCGACCACCCGCTTACCTAAATCGCGGGGTTCTTCTCCCTGCAGGCTTACTTTAATTTTTTTATTCGGCGCGGCAATGCGTGGCTCATCATTGCGCATGCACGGCTATCTAATTGACGCCTGCCGGCGGCCATCTTGGTGATGGACGCTGGCAGAGAGAGGAGGGGACGTTCACCCGGCGGAAAGAGGTATGCCGCCGGGTCCCCTCCTCTCTCCTGACACTGTCGGGCTCTCGGTCCATGGCCGAGTAGCTGACTTTTTTAGAGGGGGTGACACCAAAATGACTGTCAATCATTTTGGTGTCACCAGGGTGCGGCCCGCACCCCCCTTGTGACACTTCTGCCTTTAACAGGATCTGTGAATGGAATAACTACAAGCCTCATCAGCCAGCACGGCAGAGGGACCTGTAATTCCCAATGAAATACAAGTGCGATTACATCACCATTCATTCTTCCTCCCATGTGTGTTCCGTACTGAGGTACAGGTATGGACGGGAGGAAGGGCCTGCAGGAGTCAGAGCATTGCACCCGCTTGCATTGCTTTACCAGTCTCAATGCAAAAATCAATAAATGCCCACATTTTTGTAAATAAAGTTTTATCTTTTTGAAGAGTGACTTCCCCATTAAACTTATCTCTAAGAAATCACTTTGAGACTTCAGGAACACCTGTTACTAGGAAAATGCAAAAATCAATAAACGCCTAAATTTCCTTTAATAAAGTTTCATCTTTTAGAAGAGGGACTTCCTCTTTAAATGTATCTATAAGACATCACTCTCAGGCTTCAGGGATACTTGTTGCTAGGACACAATACTTCCGGTGAACAGATAACAATGTAACTTTTTTTAAACAATGATGATACGATCACGTGGTTCAGGATCAGTCGGGCAATGCGCCAGGACGTATCATGAAGGGGAAGGCACATGTCACACAGCTATGTGGATCTTCTTGAAGACTGACGACTTCGCCTTTAAAATTTATCTATACGAAACTACTTTCAGAATCGCCTGTTGCTAGGAAGCAACATTTCCGATGAGCAACCAATGATACAACTTTTCTTAAACCAACTATAATGCGATCACGCGGTTCAGGATCAGACGGGTAATGTGCCAGGTCGTAACAGGAAAGGGAAGGCACATGTCACACAGCTGTGTGCACACCCCACTCATCACACCTATGAACCAGAAGGATCGAACTAGAAATGGGCACGTGATGACCAATTTTCAGACGCACCTTCTCCAGCTCAGTGCGACCAATCATCCGGCGAACACTACTTTCTTTTTTTATTAGCTCGTTCGAAACTTTCTTTTCACTGGCTCAATAATTGACGCAGAAAGTATATTACAGGGTCAGATTAGCTCCCAACAAAATACGCTCATTAAACCAGCGCTAGATTGCCACTTTACGTATGCTAATAGATTCACATTCTCAAGCCAATCACGGTACAAAATCATAGTAAGCTCCACCCAGTACCAGGCATGAGTGGTGTACCGTATCGGATGAGGCGGAGTGTTTGTCTTTGGGCGGAAGTCACGTTGGAGATGCGGCTTCTTCTCGCGAGAATTGTGCCTTGTAGATGGCTGCGTGCTGAGGCCGTACACGTGTGATACCGGAGGAGTGTAGTGTGAGGCCGGAGAGATGCAGCACGATGATGTAAGTCGCAGCTGGCCCGGGGATGGGGGAGTATTAAATGTCAGGAGGTCCGGGGATGGGGGAGTATTAATGTCAGGAGGTCCGGGGATGGGAGTGTATTGATTTTGGAGGTCCGGGGATAGGAGAGTATTAATGTCGGAGGTCCGGGGATATGGGAGTATTGATGTCGGAGGTCCAGGGATGGGGGAGTATTGATGTCAGGGGGTTCCGGGATAGGGGAGTATTGATGTCAGGGGGTTCCGGGATAGGGGAGTATTACTGTCAGGAGGTCCAGGGGATAGGAGAGTATTACTGTCAGGAGGTCTGGGGGTGGGGGAGTATTACTGTCTGGGGATAGGAGACTGTAACTGTCAGGAGGTCCAGGGGATAGGAGAGTGTTACTGTCAGGAGGTCAGGGGGAATATTAATGTCGGAGGTTCTAGGATCGGGGAGTATTAATGTTGGAGGTCCTAGGATGAGGGAGTATTACTGTCAGGGGAACTGGGGATAGGGGAGTATTAATGTCAAAGGTCCGCGAATGGGAAGTATGTGGTTTGTTCCTATCTGACCTGAGTTGAGCGTATTTTCTTTGGTTTCAGGTGATCTGGGACATTGTGGGGAACAAGCAGTTCTGCTCCTTCAAGATAAAGTAAGTATTGTAGATATTCCCGGAATGTTCTGTCACACCAGGACCAGGGGTAATGTAGATGGGCGGAGCTTAGCCTGGTGATGTGCAGCTCGGATACATCGCCACTGCACATGTCAGGACAATCGGGATCACAGAGCTTTGCAGATACGGAATATATGTCATTGTATTATATAGAGCCTCCCATCCACATCAGACCACACGAGTCTCATGGAGGAGTCAGTGACACTTTGTGGCCCGGGCCCACTCGCGGGTCTGAATTGGGCCTCATGTGCATAAAGCTGGCCATACACTTTACAACCATCACATGACTTGAGTCGTGCGATGGTTGTAAAGTAATGAAAAGCTCGTACGATCTGGCCATCTTGGACAGGCAGATCGTACTTGCTAACATTGAAAGCGGGGCGGGCTTCCGATGATCCCAATGCTGAGCTGGCAGTGTGCGCTTGCGGCCTTTGTCTCCCGAGAATGCCACTAACCCGCCCACGTACGATTCTCGGCGGGTTTTCCAGCGCGCTCGGGAGACAAAAGACATGCGACAGTACAGTAGAAACGGTCGCACGCCTTCCATACACCTGCCGATCATCGTAGATAATTGGGAGGTGTATGGGCACCTTTACGTTCAGCTATAAAGGACGACGAGCATCGGTACAAGTTGTCCTTTGATGAGTGCGGCCGACCAGGTCCCATATTCCCCTCGATACACCATCCTGCCACCTTCACTGTGCAGCGCCTTAGGACGCTGGAGGCCGCCATGAGTGCAGCTCCCCATAGAATTGAATGGGGGCCACAGCAGGGTACAAAGGTTGGTCAGTTAATGACCCCACATGGCTTCCAATACCATCTCTATGCCGATGACGCTCAAATCTATCTTTCTACTCCAGAACTCTCCCCCTCAGTGTCATCCTTGACTCGGACCTCACCTTTCTTCCCCACATCCAATCCCTATCCAAATCCTGCCACCTACACCTTCGCAACATCTTCAAAATACGCCCCTTCCTCACCAATGACACCGCAAAACTACTCATCCACTCCCTTGTTATCTCTCGTCTTGACTATTGCAACTCCCTCTTCATTGGCTGACCTCTACGCAGGCTCCTCCCCCTTCAGTATATCATGAATTATGCTGCTAGACTCATCCGCCTGACCAACCGCTCAGTGCCTGCAACCCCGCTCTGTCAATTCCTGCACTGGCTTCCATCCTTCAACCCCTCTGTCAATTCCTGCACTGGCTTCCTTCACCTGCTCCCTCCCCTCTTCCAATCCCTGCACTGGCTTCCAATAGCCCAAAGGATCAAATTCAAAATCTTAACAATGACTTAGAAAATAATCCACAGCTCCGCCCCCGGATATATCTCAAACCTTGTCTCAAAGTATCACCCTAACTGTCCCCTCCGCTCATCAAAAGCCATTCTGCTTTCCAGCTCCCTCGTCAACTCCTCCCATGCTTGCCTCCAGGACTTCACTAGAGTCTCTCCCATCCTATGGAACTCTTTACACCAACCTGTCCGTCTATCTCCCACCCTGACTGTCTTTAGGCGATCCCTTAAGACTCTTCTCTTCAGGGAAGCCTATCCCACCTCAACGTAACCACTGAACCATCACATTCTCAAACAACTCATCCCCACACAGCTACCTCCTCATGTATCACTGGTCCCTCCCTTTTAGATTGCAAGCCCTCAGGGGCAGGGCTCTCCTTACCGTCTTGTCTGGAATTGTAGTGTAATTGTAATGTCTTCCTTATATTGTAAAGCGCTGCGCAAACTGTTGGCGCTTTATAAATCATGTATAATAATAATACAGCTGTCCTTTATGACCAGTTAGTCTACCTGACAGTTTCAGTGCCGCCATTTTTTTTTTTGACCCACAAGAAGGGGAGGAGAACAGCAACCAGACAGCAGAGGAACAATTTCCCAGTTTTATTTCTTTTTGCCGTTTGCAGAACTAAAACTCAGAACTTCTGCCGGAATGAATACAACATCACTGGTCAGTGTAACCGCTCCTCCTGTCCCCTCGCCAACAGCCAGTATGCCACCATTAAAGAGGAGAAAGGTGAGTGTGGGGAACGGCCTGTGTGTGATTTCTATTATCTGCGGGCGCAGCTGTGTGACTTCCTCAGTTCCTCACCCATTTCTCCTCGTTTTAGGCATCTGCTTCCTGTACATGAAGGCAATAGAAAGAGCGGCGTTCCCGGCCCGGATGTGGGAGAAGGTGAGTGCGGCTGTGCTATCTCTGCAATACATGCAGCATTTCTCAATTCTATCTCTTCATAAAATGCTGCAAGTACAGAAATTACCCGTTTGATCCTGCCAGAGACTCAGTGAGCATCTGACATCGTGTACAGCCCTGTCTGTGTTCTCCTCTGCGGCACACCACCCTCTTATGTTATGGAGATGGGACGGTGTTCTGTAGTCCAGCAGAGGAGACCTGGGCAGGGCTGACAGCACAATGCTTCTTCCGCAATAAAATTGCAAGCCCTGCTGTCTGCCCTGCCCAGGACTACAGAACACTTTCCCCTCTCCATAACATAAGAGGGTGGTGTGCAGCAGAGGAGAACCCAGACAGGGCTGATAACACTGCTTAGGATATCAATGCAACAGAGGCGCTGTGTTGTCGGGTCGCTACAGAAAGTTGGGAGCACACCGGATCATTTTTATAATATTCTCTGACATCCACTTTAACAAAGCAGCATCCGTGTGTGTGTTTGTCCATGTATATCTTTCTCATAGAAGTCTTTTACTTTTTCATTCACCCCAATTACCTGGTGAATCTTGTTAGTCCCTCTTCTTCCTTGTTGCAAACTGACCACGCAAAGCACAGAAGCAGGTCAGTTTGCTTCCCAGGACTTGCTGTTCAGGGATATAGGACGCCGTGCCAACGCATGCTATGCCTGTATCTTCTGTAGTCCTTTTACCCACTGCACCCTATTATACCAACGCTGCCCCTGCCCAGCCCTGCCTTGTTGATTGACAGCAGCTCCCAGCCAGAGCTTCTCTCTGTCAAACTGCAGCTGCTCCTTGTCAGTAGAGATAACCTCTTTAACATATGCCAGGTTATGAATGATCTCTTATTAGGGTATTGCGACCTTTTGTTCTCTGGTAACCTTTACATCTTATAGAATATCACAAGTGAAGTGTCAATGGTCCTCTCTGCTCAAAGCACACAAGTCTTCCGGCTTGCACCGCCCTACAAGGACCTATATGGAGTCTTATAAGAGTTAGTTCTCATTGCAGGTGCGACTGAGCAAGAACTATGAGCAGGCTCTGGAACAGATCGATGAAAACCTCATCTACTGGCCGCGATTCATCAGACATAAGTGCAAGCAGAGATTTACCAAGATCACTCAGTACCTGATCCGCATCCGCAAACTCACTCTCAAGAGGCAGTAAGTGAAACTTGGATTGTAACTACAATAAATGTGTTCTTGTCTTCAGGGATGCACCGATACTGGTATTTCGGTATCAATTACGAGTACCGATATTTTTTTATGGTACTCGCTGATACCGTAAGTCCCATTAAGGAAGCCAGACGGCGTGTAATGACTCACCACCCGGCTTCCCAATTAGCTAGGTGACGAGAAAGCATGGAGCCGGCTTTCTGGCCAATCAGGAATCCAGGTACCGTGTAAAGATGCGACGCCCGGCTTCCTGATTGGCCGGGAAGCCGACTCCATGCTCCCTCTTCATGAGGCGTCATTGCACACGCCCGGCTTCCTGATTGGCCAGCTTTCCGACCAATTCTCGTGACAAGGGAGCATGGAGCCGCCTTCCTGGCCAATCAGGAAGCCGGGCAGTGTGTAATGATACAAGAAGCCCAAATGTGTTGTAAAGTAGTCACCGCTCCAAGCTCGCTCCCGGGATGGACTACAATCTCAATACAAATGAGTAAACTAAACATGAGATTGTAGTCCACCCCGGGGGCAAGCTTGGAGCTGTGACTACTTTACACACACACACACACACACACACACACACACACACACAGGGACCATGGGGAACAAAAGTAGCCCCCCTCCAGAAGGAAGGACAGTGTCAGCACCAATTCAAAGATGATTGGAGGATCTACAGCCGAGTGATACACAAATAAGATACATTGTTGTTAATAGTTAAGGTAGTTTGATGTATTTTTAAGATTTAACTCCCGAGTTTAATGTAATTTAATTATGAGATTGTAAAGAAGTGGAAACCTTATCTAATGGTTTTGAAGGCCTTCTGTAGACCACGCAAGGACTCTTGTAACAGTCTTTACGTCTGTACAAAAATGCTTGTACAACAGTTTGGGTTGCTGTTTTTAACTCTGAGGCTGTAGAGTGGTGGAGTGTAGTGCATGTTAGTAGTGATCCGCTTATTTCACCCTAAAAGTTATTGGTGAGGCCCAGTGTTAGCTTTCACCTCTGGAATGCCCAATAAAGAAGAATCACCAGAAGTTTCAAAGTCTTGTTGAATTCCCCAGGGGACCCAATGCACACGGTACTTGATTCCATTCAAATCTGTCCAGAGGTTTAGAAATAAACCCACATTTGTATTTGTGTCAGTTCACTGGGCTCCCTGGAAGACTCCGAAAGACTTGTAAACATTTGGCATTAATTCTTCTTTAAAGGAGAACTATGAGGTGAGTGCTTTTCACTCGCCTCATAGTTCTAGCCGACCTGTGACAATGAGACTGTCACAGGTCGGCTCATTAGATCGGGAGGTGAGCGAACACATACCGGCGTTCGCTCCTCTCGATCCTGTCACGGCTCTATGCCGTGACGGGGGAGGGGCTGGATTCCCCCCGCTCCGATCCGCCAGCGCTGACTGGCGGAACGGACGGGGGAGGGGGCTGGTACAGCTGGCTCTGCCTCTAGATAGGCAGAGCCAGCTGTCAGTCGGGATCCGCTTCAGCTGCGGAATTGTCGGGATCCGCTTCAGCTGCGGCGTCTCAGTATACCGCGAGCTGTAGCTCGCGGTATACTGAGCCTAGGGTGACGGGAGGACGCTAGTTTGTGTCCTCCCATTACCCTAAGGAGAACTACGGGGAAAAGCCTTAACCCCATAGATCTCCTTTTAACACTCTGAAATGCTGTCGGCTAAGTATAATGTTCAGGATCCTAAAAACGCAGACACTGTCAGAAATAAAAAGGCGTTCGCGTGTAATCTCACACGGCGCTCTGTAGAGAGAATATTTTGATGCCAAAACACAAGAGTGAAATTGCTATAATCTCATTTTTACTCGCAGGAGGAAACTCGTCCCGTTAAGCCGGAAAGTAGAAAGAAGAGAAAGGAGGAGAGAAGTAAGTTGTTGGGGTTTTTTTTGTATTTTTTGAAAGTTTTTGGTTTATTGCATATTGTAAAGTGTTGTCGGAGGAATTTTCCTTAGGGCCAGTTCACACCAACTGCTGCGCTAATCGCAAAGCAGCTAGTGTGCGTTGCCCAATACAATGCCCATATGCTGATCCCGGTGCATCGCACACCTTTTTTTTGTGTGTGTGTAAAACGTTATTGAAATTTCACAAGTGACATGTCACTCAGCTCTGCCGGCACAACGGTTGTTCCGCATCGCATCCCATCGTACAGCATGTCGTACTTTTTTCAGCGCGCATCACTGCGTTCTCTGCGTACAAGAACGCTTCTTTCTAGTCTTCATGTAATTGGGAAAGTTTTAAATGGAACACATGTTACATGAAAGCAGCTGACCCCTATATTGTGCATAGACAGCACTGTACGGCATTGTGATGATTCTTTATTCTCTGATCACAGGAGAAAGCCCTGATAGCTGCTCAGTTGGACAACGCTATAGAGAAAGAGCTACTCGAGCGTCTAAAGCAAGGAACGGTAAGAACATTTTTATGAGAGGAACAAATGACTTCCTGAGTGACTACGACACGTCATTGTTGTGAAGCGAGAAACCCGCACCTCTTGTCAGCCTGTGAATTATATTATACACGGAGCAGTAAGAAGCCACACACCAAATGTTTTAAAACTTTAGTAATCTTCTCAATATCTTGTAGTGATGTACATTGGACAACTTCTGCTCAGCTTTGTTGGTGGTATTTGCGTTCAGACAGACAAGTAGTGAGCAGGTAGCAATAGGCTGAGCTGTGCACTTGACTCACAAGCTAGATAGGTGAGGACTACAGTGCTTGAGAAAACACCCCATAGTTCTCTTTTAATGTGGCCAAATGACACATTAGCATCACAGGCTAAGTGTTTTTCCCCATAGTTCTCTTAGGGGGACACGGGAGGACATATAGTTGTGTCCACCCATGACCGAAAGCTCGATATATCGCAAGCTACTGCTCGCGGTATACTGAGACTGCTGCAGCCGGGACGGATCCCGACATTACTGTCGATCCACCCAGCTTCGTGAGTGACGGCTGGCTCTGCCTATCTAGAGGCAGAGCCAGCTGTACCCGCCTCCTCCCCCGTCAGTTCCGCCAGTCAGCGCGAGCGGACAGGGGGGGAATCCCTGCGGGGAGCGGTGAGTGATAGTCACGGCTCTCTGCAGGGACATTATCGAGAAGTGAGCGAGCGATGGTATGTGTTCGCTCACTTCCTGATCTATTGAGCCGACGTGTGACAGTTTCATTGTCACAAGTCGTCTCGAACTATGAGGATGAGTGATTTTCACTCACCTCATAGTTCTCCTTTTAATCGGAGCATATTAAAAGATGGGGAAAAAACTGTCTGGGAGAAAGCAATTCCACTGAGAGCTCCCTCTAGTGGCTAGTGTGCAAATCTAACAAAAATGAGAAAGAGAGAGCCTGTGAAAATGTGAACGCCATCAGAAATGATTGTAGTAAGAACTCAAAGGGGCATATTTGTGAAGCAGTGAATGACCACCAAGCATTTACTGCAGATGATTCAATCAAGAACTTAAAACACATGCAACCGGAAGATACACCTGCACTAAAAATTTGATGAATGTCACATTCACTGCTTTCTAAATCTATGTGTGTGTTTTTATATATGGATGTGAGTGATAGGTGGGTAGGTTGGTAGGAAGGTTGGTTTATTCCACACACACACCTTGGGCCAGATAAACGAACATTGTTGAGGAATGCCAGTTGTTGCACATCGCATGTCAACTAACTATTATCTCGCTACACATATAGTTTATTTGGGGCCTAGTAGAATGCGTACAACTGCACATCTTTATATCGCCAAATATTGATGGACGTTATTTTGGGCAGATTGTGAAAATTTTTGTGCGAAAAGCCGCCCTTGGAAAAAAAAAATTCACTTTACAATTACCTCTACAGTCGCATTTTCTTTTCCAAAGCATTCGAAACAGAACTATTATTTAAATGACTAAAAAAGTAATTTTCTGTTGGACAAATATTTGGCGCAAAGACAATTTAGTTTCTCTGGCCCCATTGTCTTTACAAATATGTGACGCAGGGAATCTTTGATCAGTTGTGGAGGATTCTCTCTCATAATATAGCAGCTTCCTATTTATTGCAATCAGACAGAGTGATGCCGTGTCACCCCTGATGACTGTCTTGTCTCCCCGCAGTATGGAGATATTTACAACTTCCCCATCCAAGCCTTTGACAAAGCTCTGGAGCAGCAGGAAGCCGGAAGTGAATCGGAGTCCTCGGAAGAAGAAGCAGAGGATGAAGATGAAGTATGTAGATTTAAATTCTGACGAGAGTCACGTTATAAGAACATATACATATCTATATCGTGTTTCCCCGAAAATAAGACACTGTCTTATATTTTTTTTGGCTCACAAAAACACACTAGGTCTTATTTTCGGGGTAGGTCTTATTTTTTTTTTAAATGTACAACAATCCAAAGTTAACACAAATCCAAATTAAATAATCCAAAATGGCAAAGTTAAGAATGGGGTAATCAGGGGTGCCGTACCTTTCCAAGAGCAATTTGGTAATCCTTCGCTGGCCAGAATGAGCGAAACTCGCTTCCAGGACAGGAGAGGGCGCTATAGAGGAAGCATTGGCTTATGTGGCTCTGCTCCCTCCGCCTCGCTTTCTCTAGTGCTGGCTTCGTTGGCAGCGCTGATTTTCTCCTGCAGCTCTTCAAGTTCCCCCTTAGGCCACCACCGGCCCTGGGAATGATTTCATTTTCCTGGGAATGTATGCAGAGTACACATTTAAAATGCATTGTAATGGTTTTTTTGGGGGGTTTTTTAGGTCTGAAAATGACTTAAATTGGGTGGTAAAGCCAGAAGCCTTTCATAGTGTTGTAAATCTGAAAATGACGAGTTACTTACTGTTCTCAGTCTCTCATTGTTCTCCTGCACCGGTGCAATAGAGGCAACCACCTAAAGTTGGTGGAGAAAAAATTCCAGCACAATGGGTGAAGAGGGTTCTTTACAGTAAGAGCGGCTAAGGTCTGGAACTCACTGCCATCGGCAGTGATTTTAGCCAAGAGTGTAGATTTGTTCAAGAAACGTTTGCACAATTTCTAGAGGGACCGTAATATCCAGGGATACCAGTATCCCTAAGAATGAGATGATGCGTGGACCTATATGGGTTGGACTTGATGGACGTATGTCTTTATTCAACCCCAAATACTATGTAACTATGTAATAGCCAAGCAGACGCTTTTGCAAACCATGTGGGTGTCCCGAAATAAACCATCAGCATTGCAACAGAACCGGACACAAATCCAAGGAATAGGCAGCAGGCTACACAGAAGGATCATAGCGATGTCCATGCAGTAAGCTGTAGTACTGACAAGGTGGGGGGAGGGGGCGGCCTGTTGGATCTTTGTACCAGACACCACGATCCTCCCGTACAGCCTGCTGCTCATTCTTTGGATTTGAGGCTGTTGCAGGGAAGCACTGAAATAAGTATAACTCCACAATTTTAGCTATTGCAACACTATTAACCCTTTTGCTGCCGGGGGCAATTTATGCATCTATTGTGCGCACTGTAAATTGCACATTTTGGGCCTGAAGGTTACTTAAAACCCCCCACACATTATACACAAAGTAGACTAAAATGGTGGTACTTGCAGATATTTATTTCACATTTTTTTAGCGCATCTTATCAAACCCACATTTTTAGTGAACAAAAAAAATCAAATGTATGTTACTGTACACAAACATAATGTAATATCAATTGTTTTAGTAAAATATAACAGGTTGCATCAAGTAAATGGATACCAAATATGTCGAGCCCCAAAATTTATGTGAGCCTGTAAAATAACCACAAACCACATGACCCAAAATTGTCTTTAGGCAACACTTTAAAGCCTTTCCGGCAGGGGTAGATAACTCCGGCCCTCCAGCTGTACTTTAACTACAAATACCAACATACCTCTGGGAGTCATGCCTGTAACTGACAGATTTGCAATGCCTCATGGGATTTGTAGTTCCACAACAGCTGGAGGGCCAAAGTTGCCGACCCCTGCTTTATGGCGTATCGTTCTACAATTAACTGTGAATGACGGTCCTAGAATTATTGCTCGGCGATATATATGTAACGTGCCGCAGTCTTTTTTGGTACGTGATGGACTCCTGGACAGGAGTGCATGAAGAGAATGTGCGGCGTCTTTATATTCAGCTGTTATAAGAGTTTTTCATGATATATTCTGTCATGTTTGCAGGAGAGTGGTAAGAGAGAGTTTGTGGAAGATGACGAGGTCGAAGAAAGCGACGTCAGTGATTTTGAGGTAAGTTTGAAAATCTTATCATGTGAGTGAGTACTGCACCTTGCTCCTTTATCTCATGGTGTGCTACTTGCTAGAAGACCCTGTTTTGTTTATTAACTATACCCTTGTCTAGGTAAAAGCAGTGTTGCCACCCTAGAACAGGACTACAAACATCTCCCCTGTTCTTTAGCCCTCAGATAACTAGTAACTATTAGGCCTCATTCACACTAGAAACAACCGGCACGTACAGCTCCGTGCACGATACAGCCGACTACGCGGCCATACGCCCCTTTACGCTCACCTCAAGTGCAGGTCCGTAGGGGTGCGTGTTTCCTGGCTCGGACGCAGACAGGATCCATCCTGTCAGTGTGCAAGTACACTCGCACGGACGTGCAGGGCGGGTGAGCATAGGGGGGCGTACGGTCACGTAGTCCCATAGAGAAGGATGGGGGCTGCTAATCACACGCAGCACCAGTCCTTCCCGGGAGCTGTACGTGCGGGCCGATTCCTGTGTGAATGAGGGATAAGGCCTCATTCACACTAGAAACGGCCGGCACGTACAGCTGCGTGCAGGGCAGCTCCCAGGAAGGACAGGTGCTGCGTGTGATTAGTACGCGGCCCCTGTCCTCTATGGGACTACGCGACCGTATGCTGCCCTACTCTAACCCGTCCTGTCCCTGAGGGTGGATCCTGTCTGCGTCTGAGCCAGGAAACACGCACCGGTACGGACCTGCACTGAGTGTAGGGCGACGTACGGCCGCGTACTCCCATAGAGAAGGACGGGGGCTGCGTACTAATCACACGCAACACCTGTCCTTCCCGGGAGCTGCCCGATACGGCCGTGCACGGAGCTGTATGTGCTGGCCGTTTCTTGTGTGAATGGGGCCTTAGAACTTATGACGATACCGGAAGGTGAACTAATGGTAGAGCAGCAAAATAAGAGAGCTCAGGAAGTCATCAGCTCACTAGCTTTCTGGTATTTTTTTTTTTGCACTTATCAAACAAACAAAATTCTTTCAATGGTATATTTAGCAGCCCAATAGGGTACAAATAAGAGATGTGCTTTGTTAGGGTTCACTAATAAAAACTACAGGTAAGCCAGCCTTTATTTCAGGGCTAGGCAACCTCGGCACTCCAGCTGTGGTGAACTACAAGTCCCATGAGTCAGTGCAAGACTCACCAAGGATGTGGGTGCTGCTGCTGTCGGCACCTTTCCCAATGGCATCCCCTGATCAGCTGATCGAAGGAGCATGACGGAAAATTGTCAGCTGAATAGAGCTAGCAGCCAATAGGCTGCCAGTCTTAGAGATCTTGAATCTAATTTTTTTTTTTTTTGTGAACAGGACATGGAAAAATTAGGTGCTGGCAGCGATGAGGAAAACGAATCTGATGAAGAAGAGTCATCAGAAGAAGAAGAGGAGGAGGAGGGGGAAAAGGCAAAGAATACAAAAGGAAAGTCAAAAGGCAAAGCTCCTGTGAAAGGACCATTGCGGAAGAAGCGAGCGTATGTGGAAATAGAATATGAACAAGAGACTGAGCCACAGCAGAAAGTTAAATCTACTTGACCGGGACTGTTCTCTGAACTGTTTTTGTTTTCTAAATAAATCCTTTACCCACATAAGGATTCGTGTCCATACCTGGCCCTATAGACCACACTGGACCCAGGAGTTGACTCATGGAATTATAGTGTTAAAAGATTTTTTTTTTCCTTTGTGAATTGAGATGCTATCAGTTTTTTCTGCGCTCGGTTACACCTATTGTGAAGTGCCTTTCGATTGTTAGTGTAGGCACCCAGCATTGCCTACATGTGCCCCTGGAGGCCCAAACCCCAGTATACAAATACCCATTAACACAAGCGCCTCAGATCTTGTTACTGTTCCCAAATGTGAATCGGCCCATGATATTTAATGTGCCATTCATCAGACAAAGGATGGGGTGGGGCTGAGAGCCAACTTCCTAAGGAAAATCAGTATTTGAATAAAAAATTCCCAGAGTTTGTGTTGCCAGAATGCTCACTCTGGAAGGAAGTTTTCCCCAGTCATCTTCCAGGACAGCCATCGAGATATAGGCTCCGCCTGCCTGCAACAGGAAACACATCAACCACATTAAATAAATAGACTCCTCCTTCCATCCCAAGTCAGTTTTTTTGTGTTTCCGCCGGCTACACAGGGACATCGTAATGTTTGTTGTTTTTAGGGCTCATGTTTGTTTGCCTTAGGGCTGAGCCTACCCTGCTATGCGTTGGGACCTACTCCAGGATTACCTGCTGCAGCGCATGAAAGGGACACACAGGGCATATAATGGCACTTTACATAGAATAGGGTACAAATACACCATAGAGGGCTTCTGTAGGAGTTGTACAGAATAACAAAATACAAAACAGGTCACAAGCACTCCAGAATGTGGAAAGGTCAATGTTTATTTTGACTTCATCAGAGCCGTGATGGTGTGACACCTGTGAAGTCAATAAACATTGACTTTTCTACATGCTGGAGGGCTTGTGACCTTTTTTGTATTTTGTGGACTTATTTAGCAGAGGCAGCCGCGGTCATTTCAGCACCCACCCTACAGTTAGGGTTTTCTATCCGGTCAGGAGTGCGATGGGTGTGTGTTGTTTTTTTTTACAAAATAACAGACACCGGCACTCCAAGTAATGAATCAATGACGTTTGTTTATTGACGCACGATCATCCCTCACTCATTTTGCCTGATGAAGGGGATCTTGTGAGACCCGGAACGTTGCTTTTTGATGCATTGTGCTATGTCTCATGCGTCAATAAACAGACGCCATTGATTCATTACTTGGAGTGCCGGTGTCTGTTATTCTGTGATTATAGACGGTTGCCAGCCCTCGACTGCCGCAGCACCCGTCTTTCATATGGAACAGCGGTTTTGAGTGCGATGGGTTTATGGACTATCCTGTAGGAGTTTGAGACTGCTAAGGGTTGAGAGATGCGTTGACCTGAGAGCAGTTTCAATTAGTGTTATCGATTGTTTTTATACAGCCATCTATAGATGCCCATACACCTTACGATTATCGGACGATTTTCGTATGCGATCGACTTTTCGTCCGATAATCGTACGTGTGCATTGCAGTGTCCGACCGACATTACTGTACAATCGTACGACTTTTGACGGTCAAGCATGTTTGAAAACTTTGCTAGATCGTACGATTGTCGTAAGGTTGCTGGCGTTTCCGTCCGTCAAAAGTCGTACGATCTACACTGCGCTTGCGCTAACGAAAATACGGCAAATCAATTACCGCATTTCGTCCAGGTGCTTTGCGTTAATTACGGCTAAATTAATCTTGCGATCATCGGGGCAGGATGGGGCTGCCGTACGAAAATCGTACAACTATTCGATCATCGGACGAAAAGTTTCGTCCGATAATCGTAAGGTGTATGGGCACCTTTTAAAGCTGTCAATTATACAGTATGTTGAAATGGTCTGTGGGGAAAGAAGTGAAAGGCCGTGCATGGTAAAGCCCAGCTGCAGCTAGAATGTGGATATGTATTGTGCAAGTGAGATACCTGACCGATCCATTAATGTTTAATTAACGATGAGGGGCTCTTCCACTTGGTGCAATGTCGCGTGCTGCCATCCAGCATTCAGGAACCACCTTCCTGCTGCTGCTCCTGACTGCAAGTGACATGAGGATCTTTCCCTGGTCTGTCTCTACTGCCGACCTAAAGAGACCTGGTCACCTCCTGATCCTCTTCTGCTACCAACAGCTGATTTGTGAGAAATCAAGGACTAGCCCTTTCCCTGAGTTAGTTGCCCCTACCTTACAGTATAACATGTGTGACCATAGACAAGAAGGGAACAGTCCTGCTGTACTGGAAGCCCTCAGCTCACAATGCACTCACTGTTCTGCTGCTAGCTGCAGTGCACCACTGAAGGGCCTGACCCTGGATAGTTGCCTGTGACGGACCCCAGTACTCAGGATGAGTATGTCCGCCGCTGTGTTCTTCCTTGCTCAGGAGATATTGCAACCTGATGATCTTTAGCTCCCAGTTACCCCAGGCACTAGTTGGGACCCGAGTGTAGGGTGAAACAAACTCTGATTTATTGAGCAACTGTGCAACCTTTTATACACAAAGTGATCAGATTATAATCCCATCACATCCACCCAGACATTCTGACTGCACAACACTGCAGGGGGTCCAGCTGCTAAAGAACCGCAGTCAGCCATATGAGTGTGGCCAGACGCAGGAGAATGTCATTGTCCTACAAAGGGAGCTAACGAGGGGTGCTGACAGTCTCATGATGCACAGTTTTATGGCCTTTGCAGTCAGAATCAGCAATCAAGGTTGCAATTTGGTTCGTTAAAATCCTGTGCGACTGGTAAAATCCTTCCGGGTTAGATCCGAGGAGAGGGTATGCATGGCAGAGCTAGGGTAGACTCCGAGGATCACCTAAACTCAAACGGGGCAATGTGACAACATGGTCATCAGTTTGAGTTAAATGTGTATTGGTGTTGGGTTATGTTATACTGTGTAACCTGTTTTTCTTCACCATCCCCTGCATAACCCTTATGCAATCTGCCCATGCCATTAGTGGCTTCAGAGCCTCTCTCTAAGGCCAAGTCCCTTAGGTCCCCAACAGACAACGCTACACCTAAGGAGTCGCAGGCTGCTTCCATTACTCCCAGACGTAGAGACCATCTCAACTACTATTTATGCAGTTCGCACCACTTTCAAGGTTAAGGATCAGTCTGGCTTCTACCAATGCTGTCCCCAAGACCTTTCCGCTGCACTCGCAGTTGCCTATTTATTCTTTAGAGAGACTGAAAGAATGCAGTCAGGCTGTTCACCTAAAAGGCTGACCGCTCTGTACCCATCTGAGGAGGACTTTGTTAAAGAGTAGACTGCCCTCACTGGATCCAGCAGTAACCCTCTTTAGGTACTGACAATCCCTGTGGATGATGTGCCTATGTTTTAGAATCCCATCAACAAACAATTGGAGGTCCTTTCTAAGACCTTGTTCTCTGGCAGGCCTTGCTTTGCAACCTGCCTTGGCCATGACACTAGTCTTCCAATCCCTTACTGGCCTTTTCCAAGATGATTACTTACAGTGTTTGGAGCATTTTCCGGCAGCCTTGAACTACTATCTAGGCAGGTTGTTAGAGGTCTCTCGTCTCATTTCCCTTACGAGTTTCCTGTCAGTAAAAAATGCAGAGGACTCTCTGATAACAGGAACTCAAGGAATTGTAAAACAGAACTCCGATCCTCCAGCGCTGACTGGTGGAACGGGAGGGGCGGGTAGAGCTGGCTCTGCCTCTAGATAGGCAGAGCCAGCTGTCAGTCACGCAGCTGGGCGGATCCCGGCACAATTGTCGGGATCCGCTTCAGCTGCGGCGTCTCAGTATACCGCAAGCTGTATACTGAGCCTAGGGTGACGGGAGGACGCTAGTTTGTGTCCTTCCGTTACCCTTAGGAAAACTATGGGGAAAAGCCTTAAAGAAAAAATACTGCATGTCACATTTTGTCAGGTACGGATACGCAAACGTATCAAAAACGCACTCCGTTGCAGCTAACATACTAACAGCCCCACTCCAGCAAAAAAAAAAAAAAGTTTTTTTTTTACTTGAACGCATCAAAAACACAGCCAAAACGCGGCAATAACGCACTGCATCAGTCTGCAGATCAGGACCTGATATCATGTGAACAGGCCCTTAAGGATGTCACAAGAGTACCCATCTGCCCCAGCAGAAGAATCCCCTGGATTCAACCCTTCTCAGAGGGCAAGATCCTTCCCCAGGAAGGGAAATTCACTCCTGTAAGAGTGATCATGGGAAAAAGTTGTCGCCACTGAAGCTTTATCACCAATTCTTGTTTCCACGACAACCCAAAATTTTCACAATCCAATTGTCACAGGGACAGAAAGTGAGGTGAAATCTGAACAGGGGCACACACAGCGAAACAAACGTTACAGGGGGTAAACCCTTCCCTATGCTATCCAAAACTAGAAAATAATTTTGGCTGGAGTTACACTTAAACAATGGTCCTGTTCCAACTTACAAACAAATTCACCTTAAGAACAAACCTACAGTCCCTATCTTGTTCGTAACCCGGGGACTGGCTGTTTATGTATTGCTACATACTCTGCTGCAGCACTGCTCCGGGGTGCTGGCCTGATGTCGCGGGTAAAGGATCTCAGGAAGTGTGGGACCTAAGGCAGCTGCTTCAATTTGAATAATTAAACAGTACACATGCAAATGCTCGGTATCGGCACAGATATCAATTCTGGTATCGGTGCATCGCTATATTCCACCATTTCTCTGGCTGAGGCAGATCGTTGTTCAACCTTATGGTCTTAAAGTTCGGGTCCTACCATTTCATGTCGTGGTGCACTCCACTAATCAATTTCATTGACAATCAATAATGAGAATCGTCAACGATTCTCATTAGTCGATCTTCGATTCGCTGCAGCCGCCGCTCTGCTCCACCTTTCTCCTCGGTGGGAGTCGCTGCATGCTGCGGTCTGTGTTCCCTTCCATCACAGACCAGGGACACCGAGTGCTGCAGCCAGAGCCCAGCAGGGAGTAGAGACGGCTGTGCCTAAACATTCCCCTGCTGCTGCCCGTGATCCTCCTCTGCTGCCCCGTGCCTCCTCTGCTACCCATGATCCTCCGCAGCTGCCCACAAGCCTCTGATGTTGCCCACGATCCTCCTCTGCTGCCCTATGCCTCCTCTGCTGCCCCTGTGCCTCCGATGCTGGCTGCGATCCTCCTCTGCTGCCCCATGCTTAGATGCTGCCCGTGATCCTCTGCTTTTGCCCAGAGCCTCCGTTGACACAAGGGTGTCAAAACACCCTTCAGCAGCTGACAGCAATATCCAGCCTGCTATTGGCTATTCTAAATTGCAATAGCAGGCTGGCTATTGTACCCACCCACTGCCTGCTGTCAATCAGAGAAGGACCGGATGGAGAACTTTCTCATTTATTTCCCTGTGCTGATTGACAGCAGGCAGTGGGCAGGTGCAATAGCCAGCCTGCTATTGAAATTTTAAAACTGCCAATAGCAGGCTGGCTATTGCTCCCAGCCACTGCCCGTTGTGTTTATATTCAGCTGTCATTCCCCCTGTGCAGTGGAAAGGTGACACTAGAGGGGGAATTTATCAAGGGACTTGCACTACTTTTCTAGATCATTTGCTGCGCAACTCCTTGTACCGCATATTTCTTCCATTTGTGTGTCTTTTTAAGCCTCCCAGAGAACCTGTCACTTCCAGTGTGCTATCCCATAGGGGGCTTGTGAGTGCCCCCATGTGATAGCAATGAGGTTTTAAAAAAAAAAAAGCTAAACTTAAATTACAAATACCCCCAAAAAGTTTAAAGCACCCCGACCCCACGAACGCAAGAGCATTCTAAGGCAAACAGTCGGGTGCACCTAGTCAATTATTGTGCTGCACGTCAGGTATTGCAGCGTGCGCCAGAGTGAGAGTAATAATTATAGGGCCAATATTCAAGGCTAACTCTAAACGGATGACTGCGCGTTTTATATATTTTATATATAAATATATATCATTTGTATTTTTCTGTCCAATTTTGTTGTGTTATTTTAAATAAAAGCTTGGTTCTTTTATTATATTGGAGTTGTACAATTCTGATCATTTTAAATCCACAAAACTAATTCAAGTGTCTAATATAATACAAACAATTATTTAAAAAAAATATCAAAATAAAAAGGTGGCAAAAGGCATTTTTGTTTTTGGCCTAACAAATTCTGATGCGGGATGTGCATTGCGGTGCCATTAATTTAACCACTTCCGGGCCGCAATACCTCTATAGACGGCGGTCCGTTAAAGTGCTGCTGCAGCAGCCGTGTTCTTGGTACCGCTTTTAACAGCAGGCGATTGCTGTTAATGTACAAGTCTGTATCCGTGCGGCGCCTGGGACCGGCTCAGCGGGTCTCCCCACCACGATCGGAGAGAGATTCAGCGGCTGATCTCTCCTCCGATCACTGGACCCGGAATTGATGTGTAATACATCACTTCCGGTGTCACTAGTTACAGTCTCCGGCGCTTAGAGCCGGGAGATGAAGCTAGTGAAGCAGATCTTGTCTTCCTCAGCTTATTTGGGGTCCCTGGGTGACATTAGGGGTCTGAAAGACCCCTGATGTCTCCCTAAAGAGGACCTGTGCTATTACATAGGTGGCTTGTTAGCTCCCTATGTAATAGCAGTAGGGTTAGTGTATAAAAAAAAAAAAAAAAAGTGTTTAAAAGTTATAAAAATGAAAGTAACATACAAGAAAAATAAAAAATGGCAAAAAAATTTCCCCCGCCCCGCATGTGCACGCACATACACTCGCAAACACGCGTCGATGCGCCTACGTGCGAAAGCGACAATTGCGCTACACATCTCCGCGAACATCTGAGTGAGAGCAATAATCCATTAATCACTGTTATCACTAAACTGATGAGCAGTAAAAAAGTGTTTAAAATGTTCCCTATGGGACACATTTGGTATTGACTTTTTTTTGCGGCTTCACTTGCGAATGCAATTTGAAGGCTTGACATGTTTGGTGTCTATTTACCTGGCGTGACCCCGTCTTTTATATTTTACCAAAAAATTGGGTATTATGTTTCTGTGCACTAAATTTTTATTAAGTTTATTTTTTCATAAAAATAGTTTGATAAACATTTGCGCAAAAACCGCACGGCATTAAAAACATGAGTTGATTACCTGATAACTCTGTTTCCAGGAATCTTCCAGGACAGCCATCGAGATATAGGCAGTATATTTTTATCATCTGTGTGGCAAATAGTAAGAAAATGCTCCGGACAGCAAGTGGTTAAATGGCACCCCAAACGCACCTTCCGCCTGCAGTGTGATCGCCCGCACTGTAATGTATGGTACTGTAGTATTGTGCGTTCCATCGTGGTGCGATTGCAAAAGATGGTATTTGATTTTTTTTATCAATTAAAAATAATCGGCCAACTAATTGATTATGAAAATAATTGTTAGTTGCAGCCAGGGGCGTAACTAGAAATCACAGGGCCCCATAGCAACATTTTGTATGGGGATCCGGGCCCCACCTCCGTCTCCGGGCCCCGCCTCCGTCTCCTCCCCTGCTGCCGACCACGGGCCCCACCTCCTCCTCCACTGCCAAGAAACTGATGCTGTAACACATCTGCGGGCCACCTAACTGCCCAGACATGCATACAGGATTAGCAAGCGAGGAGCCAGAGCTAATATTAAACCTATAGCTGATATTACCCTCTAGGAATGTATCTTTAAGTTCTATCAACAAATATCTCCCTGTGGCCCTTGCTAGTTTGAGGTGCACTTCCTTCGCTAAACTAAACAAATAAACAAAACTGATACTCTTCATCCTTTGACATAGTTGAGCAACTTCTTGCAGAGACCGGCGTGGACCCAGTTGTCTCGTCCCTCGAACTTCAGAGAGGTTGGCGTCGTCAGCGGCACCTGGATATCTCGGCTCTAGTCCCGTTCTTGGATGTTTCTTTAGCACGACACAATCACCTGGTTGACTAGAATGAACACTGGTTATTGAGTCTGGGTCCGGGAGAGACTCCCGAACCCGGTGGTGGACGTAGGGTGATAACCCGTGGGGCTGCCTAGGGGCACCCCTGATGGAATAAAGGGCTACAGTGAGACATTCAGGTAATGGTCTCCGCATATCGCCCGTGATTTTTTAGATGTTTGCAAAAATCTGACCCAATTACCGTCAAAGAAGAGGCAGTCGTGGTGGTACTCGACGCGATTCCCTACTAGGTTGGAAAATTGGTTAGAAGAAGTTGACAGGTTAGAAAGGTTGGTAAAAGTTGGAAAATGTTCATTTTTCACACCATTATCTCCCCCCTTCTCTTCCTCCTCAAAAACAGGATGAAGAGAAGCTGGATGCAACATGGTGCATCGTCTCCAGGTTACACTCCTAGGTGTGGTTCTGGGAGACTTAGAATCTCTGTGAATGTTGCCATTCGTTACCGCACAGTACCTAGCAATGTACGCAATTCTTTGGCATGCGAAACAACGCTTAGCTTGCCTCCCCGCACAAAACCTCTGAGCACATGCCGACCTACCCTGCTGCCCAACATTACCTATCCTAGCATGACCAGATCCCACACCGGACTCATCTGAGGTAACCTCTTATACTGTATTAATACTTCCAACCACAGTTACATCGTCCATCTCCATCCCTGAGTCAGTTTCAGAATCTGACCCAGAGTTCCCAGAAACATTAACTGCAGTCATAAATCGCACTATGACTCTCTAACGGTTGTTTCAGTGACTATCTGGGCCAGACACTGAGAATGCTCGGCCTGCGCTTCCATTACGCTTTCAGACAATCGTTCCTTGCGCAGCTCAGTCACAGTATGCTCATACTAGTGCTAGCTTCACCAGCGGGCTGGACAAGAGTTCTCAATTTCCCGATTTCAAGTTTTAAATCTTCCACCTGTCCTTCCAAACTCAGCTTCAGCCTACAAGACTCCTGATATTTATCTGCTATCCAACCAGCAGCAAAAATCAGAGCATACTTTGCCTTTCACTTGCGCCACTGTCTGGAAGCAACCATGTGTGTTACACAACTTTGAGCTTGTAGCCACGGGTCAGAAGACCCTTGCATGGCTTCAACAATGGCCGCCGTGCCTTCCACTTTCGCTACCTCTTTAAAACTGGCTTCCATGATACAGGAATAGTAACACTGCAATCGCATTAATGCTATCAAACTCTATGGCTTGCTGTCCCAATACTTTTGACACAGAACTACAAAGCACCACCCTTTTACACTGCAGTACCTGTAATAACCACCAACTATTAACTATGCCAAACAATTCCACAATTCAGTATAACAGCCACAGACACTCAAGCATTAAGCAAAATCAGTAACTCTCTGACAATTTCACCACTAAACTGCCTCTAATGTTCACACAATGATAAGAGTTACAAAAAGACAAAATCACTATCCTGCACAAAAACAGACATTTGATGCAAAAAACAAACAAATCGCTTTCCATAGACACCAGACTCAGCTGAAAGTGAACCAGCCTAAAACTGAATTCCTTGTTAAAAACCTGCAGCACCAAACCGAAAACAAAAAACAACAAAAAATTTACTTCAGAACTGCAACAATAGAACTAAAACCGAATAAAATCACTACAAAAACAAGATGGCCGCACAGCCATGTGGTCCTCAATGCAAAAACAAAACACAAAGGAAAACAAAGATGGCCGCGGGCCACATGGTCTTACACAAAGGACACCAAGATGGCCGCTCTGAGATCTAGTACAAACACAGAGAAATACACCAATAACTGAGCTTTAGAGCCTAGAAAGCAAAAAACCTGCATCAAACTGACTTCCAGCCCAAAAACAAATAGATTTCCGCTCAGCATAAAACACTTTTACCGCAAAAACTTAACACTGAGCTTTTTACATACACAGCAACCCTCTCACCACACACGTCACAATCTGACCATACAATCTCTGCACAATCAGCTCAGATCCACCACAAACTACACAACTCAAAAGCATTTACCCACTCCTGGCAAAAAGAGCGAAAAAGTTATTTCGTCGAGCAGAAATTCTCTGACACAGCGGGCAAAAATACAGTTTTACTTACAGGCTCTCCCCTTATGTCAGCTGCACAGAGAACCCGCCGACTCCTACACCGTGACTCGACATTTTGTTATGGAAATTCGCTTGGCTCAACACACAAATCCATGCCGCACTAAACTGCGCCAAAGTATGTCAAACACAAAGAATTTCCCCATGCTTAGAAGCACAGTTGTATTACGCTCTTTTGTGCAAGGACTGGAAGTACCCCTCCAGAGTCATGTAGAGTTAGGAGACAGGTCTTGCTTGCTGCTTCCATGCTTAGAGCCCCAGCACAGGTATTTGTTTATTGTTTTATATCTGCCCAACAGGAAGTGATGTCAGACAGGAAGTGATGTCTCACACAGCAAACCAGGAAGTGATTTCAGAAAACCAGGAAGTGATGTCAACAACCAACAAACCAGGAAGTGATGTCAACAACCAACATCACTTCCTCACTACATCAACATATCAAACATAACATATCCAATTACCACTGTAGTGAACTTTATCCAGCATTGCTCAGTGATCAATGCCCAATAACGTTACTATGATTATCATGCGTGCTTATTTACAGGGACAACGTCATATTATCTCCAGCGGTTGATCAGGCGCACTAGAGACAACAAACACATGTTCCTTTCATATACTGCGTTCAAAACAAATGCATCCACGCGAGCCAATAAATCCATGCATTGTACGGGGGCCCCAGCTGGCGTCCATACATTCGCCAACAAGACACTGCTCCGCAGATATCTACTCCAATGGTTTACTCTTTGTTGTGGAAATGTTATTAGGATGTGTTTTTAGTGTATTGTAATGTTTTGAGCATGAGAATCATAGTAATGTGGCATTGATCACTGAGCAATGCTGCATAAGATTCTCCAGTGGTAATGGATTATTGTATTATTGTATTCCTGTTCACTTCCTGTCTGCCCCACTTCCTGTTTTGCTGGTTGTAGACATCACTTCCTGTCTTGCCCCATTTCCTGTTTTGCTGTCTGACATCACTTCCTGTTGGGGGAGCTATAAAACAATAAACAATGCCTGTGCTCGCTCTCTAACGATGGGATTAACAAGCAAGCAACACCTGTCTCCGGTGTCCTGACTCTAAAGAGGGGTACTTCCAGTCCTTGCACAAAAGAGCGTAGTACAGCTGTGCTTTTAGGCACAGGGGAAATTCTTTGTGTTTGGCGTATTTTGGCGCGCTCTAGCGCAGTATGTATTTGTGCGTTGAACCAAGCGAATTTCCATAACATCTTAGTGGGGATTTAAACCGAGTCACGCTCCAATTGGGCGTGACGCGGCAAACCCTGACACTGAGAGACATAATGACAAAATATTACAAAACACTAAAAACACATCCTAATAAAATTTCCACAACAAGACAGACGGCAGTTGGGCCAGAGATTAGAGGTGCATACCAGCAATCAGAGTTAAAGTGATATCATTATAGACAGACGGCAGTTGGGCCAGAGATTAGGGGTGCATACCAGAAATCAGAGTTACAGTGATGTCATTATAGGAAGACAGCAGTTGGGTCAGATATATTATAGGTAGACGGCAGTTGGGCCAGAGATTAGTGGTGCATACCAGCAATCAGAGTTACAGTGATGTCATTATAGGAAAAGTAAGTTGGGTCAGAGATTAGGGGTGCATACCAGCAATCAGAG
>NW_017308039.1:0-1627 GCF_000935625.1 Nanorana parkeri
ACACCTAAATGGTTTCTCTTCAGTGTGAATCTTCTGGTGCATATGAAGCCTATAACGTGCTGAGAAGCACTTGTCACATTGTGGACATTTGAATGGTTTATCGCCTGTGTGAGTCTTCTTATGTTTAGTAAGTTGAGAACTTTGTGAGAAGCACTTGTCACATTCTGAACATTTGAATGGTTTCTCTCCTGTGTGAGTCCTCTTATGGTGAGTAAGACAAGAACTTTGTGTGAAGCTCATATCACATTCTGAACATTTAAAAGGTTTCTCTCCAGTGTGGATCCTCATATGTTGAGTAAGAGTAGATCTTTGTGTGAAGCACTGGTCACATTCTGAACATTTAAATGGCTTCTCCCCGGTGTGAATCCTAAAATGTACGATTAGTTGGGACTTTTTTGAAAAACGTTTTAGGCACTCATAGCACTCATATGGTTTCTCTACAACTTTAGCCATCTTGTGATAATGAAGATCTGTTTAGCTTTTTCCACGGTAGGTGTTGAATGGCCAAATTGATCTAATTAATATACCTGTATGAAAAATAAATACACGTTTACACAGAATCTTAATATTAACAACAGACTCACATCAGAATGTGTTTTAAGGTTTTTCAATTGAATCACTTCCTCAGTGCCCACAGCATTAAAGAGCTAATTAATATACCTGTATGAAAAATAAATACACATGTTTACACAGAATCTTAATATTAACAACATACTCACATCAGAATGTGTTTTAAGGTTTTTCAATTGAGTCACTTCCTCAGTGCCCACAGCATTAAAAAAAGAGAGCACTCTGAATAGTGCAGATAAAACACTTTAATAAGAATATATATCAACTAAATGCACTTACATAGAAGTGACTAGATCAGGCCATATCACCAAGAATATCTTCCAATGGAACCTCTTGGTGAACATGTACCTTCACTACACTGACATGTTCCAGGGCTGCGCTCCATCAGAGTTACTTATAAATGGGCAAAGCCCTTAAAGCCCATTTCCACCTTTGCATTTGTAAAAACAAATACGCCCGCAATGTACACTGAGTGTACATGAGGCAGGCATATGCTGGAGATAAACACACAAGCAGGCTGCTGTGCACAGTGCAAACTACAATGTAGGGCATGAAAAAACTCCCCCTGGGCAGTGCAAAGTGACCTGGAGATTTTTTTTTTTTTTTTTTACCTGTGACTTCAGTTGGAGGAATGTTCTGAGAGATTGCTGGAGACAAAATATAACTGATTTCTTTGGCAATCCCTTACAATCCTCCAACTATAGGTAAAAACAATAAATAAACAAAATCCCCCACAGTCAATTGTTTTTGTATATTTCACATTTAATTGTTTTTGTGGCACATTTGATTGTCTTTTAATAAGCACACTGTGGTTGGCCCAAGGAGAGCATGACAGTGAGATGATAGAGAGAGGAGGGGCATAACGGGGAGAGAGAGAGGGGGACATAGACGTGTATAGTAAGGGGAGAGAGAGAGGGAGAGAGAGAAGCATAGCAGAGAGAGAGAGGCAGAGGCATATCAGGGAGTGATACAGGCATAGCAAAGAGGGGAGCAAGAGACAGGCTTAGCCGGGAGCAAGAGACAGGCATAGCAGAGAGAGAGAGGGGGGTCATAGCAG
>NW_017308039.1:2601-15174 GCF_000935625.1 Nanorana parkeri
CAGAGAGAGAGAGAGGGGGGGCATAGCAGAGAGAGAGAGAGGGGCATAGCAGAGAGAGAGAGGAAGACAGGCATAGCAGGGAGGGAATTTGAGACACAGAGGTGTGAGAGATCTGGGATTTCCTGTCTCTCAGGAAGTCTCTCCTCCTTTATAAGTACGAGCGTGTGTTCATTTATATTGTAGCAGGAGAGAGGAATCCGTCCCCCAGATCTCACTTCACAAAGAGATCCTCCATCTGATCAGCTGCTGTCTCTCAGCCTTCAGCAGCATTGTATGGAAGTTCCCTGCTGTCACTGTCACCTGCTGCTACGGCTGCCTCTCTACCTCAGCTCCTGGTGTACACAAGCAGCCATGTTTTATAAACAATGTGCTGTACTGTGCTGCTGTGTGCTCAGCTGACATCTTTACAGAGGCCGGCAGGAGGTCTGGGAGGATGATGTATACATTCCTCCCTGTCTCCCCTGGGAGGTATCACAGTGACAACTAGCAAAGAGAGAAGGAGGCTGAACATTGAAAATTTCAACCAACAGGAACTAGATTGGGGAAGTCTGCTTGTATCTGTCTTCTCTTCCCTCCTCTCTCAATATCCATCCTGTCACTTTATGTATCTGTGCTCTCTCTGTATCTGTGCTCTCTCTGTATGTCTTTGCTTACTCTCTCTCTCTCGCTCCGACTCTAAGCGGTCTCTCTCTGTATCTGCTCTTTTTTATCATTAGGTTATTAATTTGGTGTCATATTCTTTGTAATATGTAATGTTTCTTTGTAATAACATTCAACAAAACTTCATAGACATTTTTTATATCTCCTTTTTGTTTTCTAGAATACTTCTGTGATGTTTGTGTTTCTCATAGATCTGTGCACACTAGGCGTGAACGTGCGATATACAATTCCTACAGCAGGAACCTACAATTGCCTGTGATAGGAATCCCAAATCGATAGTTTAGAAGCGTCTGCTGTCACCCCCTCAAGTTAATGATTGGGTGACAGCGGCTGCCCATGAAAGTGGCAATACACTTGTGTATGTGATATGATTACATGTGATTTGTCATACATCATTGTTGCTGGACTCATCTATCCTGCGTGTAAATGTGAGAGTGGCATGTATCCTGCGTCCACCTATGAAAGCAGCAATCCACATGTCATTGTATGTGACACGATTTCATGCAGATGGACTAGATCAGTGTTAGTGGATGCATGTGTCCTGCATCCGCCTATGAGAGAGGCAATCCACATGTCATGGTGTGAGCACAGTGTACATAGTTTCTTTGTGCCTAGTGTGTCAGGACAGTGCCGTGCCACTATGGGGATTTGTGTGTTTGGTGCCCAGGACTCTCGGCCAGAGGGGCTGAGAGGGTCCAGAAAACGTATAGTGGTACAGGTAAGGAGCTGGGTTTCCAGTTCTTTCCGGAGTATAACTGGGATCTGGGTCTCTGTAGATTTCTAAAGCTGGCCATACACCTTACAATTATCTGCAGATTGTCTGTGGTCAGATGGAAAAGGTGCCTTGCGAGGGTTGTAAAGTAATTTAAAAAACGTACGATCTGCCCATCTTGGACAGGCAGATCGTATTTGCGATCATCGCAAGCTCGCCGCCCTGAGGGGAAAGGCTTCCGATGACTGCAATGCTGAACGGGCAGTGTGCACACACCGGCCCGTTCGGCAGTCATCTCTCGATCATGTTAAAAAACAGCCGAAAATCGTAGATTCTCGGCTGGTTTTCCAACATGCTCGAAATGCAAAAGTCGTGCGACCGTACAGTACAAATGGTCGCACGCCTTCCATACACTGCACGATTATCGTACGATCGCGGGATTTCCCGGGATTCTCGTACGATAATCGTGCAGTGTATGGGCACCTTTAGGTGTATGGGCACCATAAGAGTCTTGAGCGGGATGAAATCTGCAGTCCTGGGGCCAGGTGCAGCCAAGTGCCAGACCAGACTGTCCAGGTGGCTGATAACAGCCTTATCAAGATAGTGGACAGCGAGGAAGAGACAGTCATTGGTGCAGGAGTACATGCAGAGCGCGGGAGACTGTATGTATGTGACGCATGAGACTGAGCTGGAGTCTGGCTGGAGAGACCGAGAGAGCCTGTGGCACACGCAGTGTGTTTGCAAAAAGGTCGGGAGGACCATCATCACATAGGAAGGTGTGAAGCTGCGGGGTGTCTGGCAATGAGCAGGCTGAGGCTCTAATCCTGAGGTGGGACATGCTACCGGTGCTGAGCCAAATCTTGGATGTTGCTGGAAGATTCACCCTGCTTATGTTTGTTTGCTGAAAAGAAGCAATTCAAGTTGTACTGTTTGGAAGAAAATAAAGTTTTATTTGCCGATACGACTGGCTAAGGATCCTTAAATATCCTAAACGTTACACTAGCTATGCTCATATACATCATTCTTGGACGGTCTCGATACCTCACCAACATGGCAATTCTTTTACAACTCTGAAACCGATTTTATGTCTTAGTAGTGTTGCTGTTCATGTTTAGTTAAAAGTGAAATTTTCACTGAAAATTACTTATTCCATTCCAGAGCACTCAAAGTGAACAAATGTGATGTTCATGTGAAGATCTGAAGAGATATCCCATAATACCCTGGGCTTCTGCAACAGCCAAAGGGCAGGCTTGGCCCCCTCATGCCCTCACCTATAGCAGCTTCCACCAATTAAATATAATCGATTAATAAAAACATAAATAAAGATACTTTTAAAATTCGTTACAACTGTTGAAAAAGTTTTTTTGGCTAAAATTAGGTACCTCGGCTTATATTCGGGACGGCTTATACTCGAGTATATACGGTATTTGATTTTTTTCTGTTGCTGATCTGAGGTGTGAGGCCTGTCTCATTTTTAGAGAAGACCCCTCCAAGCGACTTCTGCCACCCTCTAGGAACCATGCTTCAAGACCAAAATGGCAAAGTAGTTGATTGTATCCCACCACATGAGAAGGTAGGCAATATACATCACTACATGGAGGTGCTCGTAAGGTGTGTACAATGCCTTCTCTGATGGTAGCAAGGATGCATTTGCTACCTGCCACAGCTCCTCTACTCAGGGCAGACATGTAGGCAGCAGCACCACCATCTACGTGGGACATCTAACAGAGGAGTTGCAAACTTTCTTTAGACAGCATCAGCAGTGAGGCCTGACCCAAGGGGGGTGATTTACTAACCTAAACACACGCACGCAGCAAAACGTATTTATCAACCAAAAAGTCTCTAAAAGCATATTTCCACTAATGCCATATATGGAAAAATCATGCACATGATGCATATATAATGCTGCTTCACAGTTTAGACAAAAATGGTTAGCTCATGCATTTACATTCCTGCATTCATCAACGCAAGCAACACAACATAGAGCTAATTTACACTTGCAATTCATGCTTGGCTTTGCACAACACACCTGCTGGGTGTGTACACACTACAAAGGTGTTTAGATTCCACCCATAGATCATGCTGGGAGGGAACACACTACAGAGGTGTATACATGTTCGTGGTGTGTTTATAAGGTTAGTAAATCAACCCCAAGGAGTCACTCAGGAATGGCTTGTCTATTGTGGTCAATGGACATGTCAGCTCCAGTTTGGATACCAACAACCTCAATAATGAAGAAAGACACCATGGGCTACTGTGTGTCGAAAATGGATCAGCTGTTGCTGCTTCAAGAGTCAAGGGTACACAGCTTACCTGGAGAAGTGGTGACCCACAGATGCATCTGCCTGTCCACAGGCAATGGTGACCGCCTGAGCTTTGTCAAAATGAGCTAGGCCTAAATTTCAGATGCCTTGCACACTCCCTGGCAACGTTCAATGATTAGCTGCTACATTTAGCCAAGTCTGTTTTTCTGTGAGGGATCATGTATTTACAGAATTAGGAGTATACAGTGTTCCTACTAGAAGGTGGTGCCTCTGCTTTTTTTTTTTTTTTTTGTGCCAAAATATTTTATTAAAACTTATGTAAAATTGTTCATAAGACAATAGTCAGATAGGCATTATATACAGAGATCACACATTCGGAACTCAAGAGAAATATTAACAATATGGATCCAATTGCCAATACTGTCGTTCCAAAGGGAGAACACATCTAAAATGAGTGGAGAAAAGATCTACCCACAAGGGGCATAGGAGCTTCTTTTCAGTTACAGCG
Organism: Nanorana parkeri; assembly: GCF_000935625.1. NCBI lineage: Eukaryota > Metazoa > Chordata > Amphibia > Anura > Dicroglossidae > Nanorana > Nanorana parkeri. The sequence goes on from NW_017308039.1 coordinate 6,746, forward strand.
GTTAAAGTCTGGAACTCGCTGCCACAAGCAGTGGCCTTAGCTGAGAGCATTGAATCATTCAAAAAGCATTTAGACACCTTCCTCAGCAACCGTAACATACGGGGGTACAGGTGCTCATAAAACCAAGATCACACAGGGACTTGTGTACACACATGCACAATCACACACATGATGGACCTGTCTTAATTCAGCCTCAAATGCTATGTAACTATGCATCTTCTGCTGTTGGACATGGAGGATAGCCAATGTAGCGTGGAGACGTAAAACAGAAAGGATGCTATATCCATGGATTTCATCTAGAACCAGACCGATAGTGTGAAATCATACTAACATTGACTAGAAAAAATCACGTGATCAGCACTAGTACAAAAACTAGGAAAGTAGAAAACATAACCCCCCCCAAAAAAAGAAACAAAAAGGGCAGTCTCAGCCCATCATTCCAGCCCCTCCTCCATACCCAGGTCCCTCATCCTCACAACCAACAGAGGTCACCAAGAGAGACAGAATCCTTAAGCTGCCCACACACCTTACAATTTATCTGCAGATTTTCTGTGGTCAGATGGAAAAGGTGCAACAGATTCCTCCATCTACACTTAGCTGTGTGGATGGAGGAATCTCCACCTGGGCCAATCTGTTGCACTTTTTCCATCTGACCACAGAAAATCTGCAGATAAATTGTAAGGTGTGTGGGCACCTTTAGTCAGACATGACAGTATCCTCTAACACAAAAAGGAGGGAGGTCAGTTGAACCACCCGAATCCAAGGCTTCCCCTCCTGAACTAAATGTTTGAAGGGCTAATCTTCCAAGTGACCCATTTAGATCAGATTCCAAATACCGAGTGGAATGCCTGAAATGGCAAATTAACATTTAATATTTCTGACTTATTAAAATTAGATATCTCTCCATAATCCCGCAGTGCTGCCACTATATTTGGAATGGTTATACGAGGTTGTTGGATGTAAAAAAATATATCATCTGCATATGCAGCATACTTACTGTATGTTCCCTATTTCCTATCATTGCTCCATGAATATCGTTATTAACGTTGATATTTGCTCCAAAGAGATTGCAAATAAAAGGGGGGAGAGTGGGCAACCCTGGCGTGTACCATTACCCAGAGAGAATCCCTCACTGAGAACACCATTGACCCTTACTTGTACCCTTGGTTCCATATATAGTGCCAAGATCCAACTCATTGTCCTGCTTCCCAACCCCATACATTGCAACAAGAGCAAAAGATAACCCCAGGCCGCTCTATCAAATGCTTTCTCTGCATCCATTGATATTCATTGGGTGGGCTGGGATTGCTGCCTCACATATGTCATTACTGCCAGAGTCCGCAATGAATGATCTCTTGCCTCTCTCCCGGTAATAAATCCAGTTTGTTCGGCAAAGATAAATTGTGGTCTCAATCAGGGGCGTAACTAGAAATCACAGGGCCCCATAGCAAAATTTTGTATGGGGCCCAGTGATTTCTAGTTATACCCCTTGCAGAGCCCACTCGAGATCCCACCTGAGGGTGATCCTGCAGAGCCCACCATAGACTATGGTGGGTTCTGCAGGATCACCCTCAGGTGGGCTGGCCGCACTCCTTACCTCCTCCGTCGCCGTGCCCGCCTCCTTCTTCGTCACCGGGCCCACCTCCTTCTTCGTCACCGAGGTCGCCTCCTCCTCTGCTGCAGAGCACGGGCCCGCCTCCTCCTCCACTGCCGGTGACGTCAGAGGCTCACGACGTTGATAGAACACTGGGTCCAGCCTGCTCCCCTGCTGCTGCTGGCTCTCATTGACTGTGGAGACGAACGCGCCGCTGCAAAGATGATCTGAACAGCGGCGTGTTCGTCTTCAGATGGCAGTGAAAGCCAGCAGCAGAAGATCCCATAGCGACCCAGGCGGCCCGCACGGCATCTGGCCGGGCCCCATAGCGACCGCCTGGGTCGCTATGGTGATTGTTACGCCACTGGTCTCAATGGTAATAGCGGCCTAGCCAGGACGTTGGCAAATACATTAGTATCTATGTTTAATACTGATATTGGTCTATAGTTCCCACATCTCGTGGGGTCTTTGTCCAGTTTAGGGATCCCTAAACTAATTGTTTCGGGTCTAAATGAGCCCCTCTCGTCAATGAATTCACAAATTTAGCCAAGTGTGGGAAAGGTTTAACTTTAAGAGTCCTATAATAAGCCAGTGTAAAGCCATCTGGGCCTGGTGCTTTCCCTTTTGCCATTTCAGAGAGGGCGTTCTCCAATTCCCTTACCTCTATCTCCTTTTCCAGGGCCTTTAAAAGGTTCAACTGAAAGGCAACTTAGTCTTCTTCAAATATCCCAATATAACCTCCCTTCTACAGTCCGTTGTTTTGTGCGTCGATTTTTGTGAAACATTGTACAATGTTAAATACAATTCTTTAAATACCCTAGCAATATCTCTAGAGGTATGTACTATGGAGTCTGCTGATGATTTAACTTTGGAGATATAAGATAGAGACTGCCTATGCATCAGTCGGCTTGATAAAGCCTTTCCCGGCTTGTTTCCCCATTCACATTGCACTTGTGCTATCCATTGGAATCTTTGAGCTGTTTTAGTGTTTAATAGTTTTCTTAATTCTTCCCTCTTTGCCACTAATTGTTGTAAGTGATTAAGAAATAATTATATTTTATGTAGATCCTCCAATTGTCTAATTTGCAATATCAGATCCTCTAGCTTCTTCTTACTTTCCTTTTTCTTTCTAGTCCCCATTTCCATCAGTTTCCCTCTCATTACTGCTGTATGCATTTCCCAGAGTCGCTGGTGGAATCTCTGGAGAATCTTTAAAAGAAAAGAAAATTCCTAAAGGAGTTCCTCATTTAGCTGTTGTACATCTGCTGGTTGTTGTAGCAAAGCGGCAAAAGTCACCGGGAGTCTGTTTAAACAGCCCCGATGCTGGCGACGTACACTGTACGTCATCAGTCACGAAGAAGTTAATTTCCAAGCGAGGTGGGCTGTAAATTTACTAATAGGTTTTATAGGTTTAATCTGCCTTGCAATAATCTAATTGAACAGTGTGACTCTCCTTTGTCTTTACTTACCTTCCCAGTCAGTAACAGTTAAATGCCAAGAGGGAATATATCAGGATATAACCTTAATACCAAATACATGAAACTGGCTCAATGGATACCAGCTAGACATGTGCGGCTGCAATTGATACCAGACAAGCAAAACAAATGGCAAACAAACTCATCAACTCTAGGTAACCTTCTAAAGTCTATTCCCCTTCCATGCATCAAATTGGGCCACTTTAATTGAGGACAAAATTGGTTAATTTATAGCCATGCTACATGTGACTGGTTATTTAAACAAGGAAAACAAATGTCAAACGCACTCATCATCTCATAACCAGCTTTAAAGCAAGGTGCCCATAGAAGGGCTTTCTACAGTACAACAGCAAAACGTTTCCCAGCACACTCACCAGCCAGCATGCAAAAAAAAAACAGTGACAGTGCAGTGATACACTGGGGGTCTCAGCTGCCGTTGTGATGTGCGGGGTCCCTTGTGTGTCCCTGGGCCTTTAAGGGGGTTGGGCTGCCTCCTGGCAAACCTGCACCCAATTTATCTTTTGCTACATGTGCTCCAAGATGGAGACTCTCATAGGTTAGAGTTGGGACCGCACTATACAGAGGGACCTTGACGAGGCAGTGCGACTTTCACATATTCTGCAGAAGACGTGTATCTAAACCTCTGTTTTTAACCTTAGCGGTGAGACAAGTTTTTTTTTTGCATGCTGGCTGGTGAGTGTGCTGGGAAACTTTTTGCTGTTGTGCAATTAATACCAGACTCTTTAGGTCTGGTAGGAATGTTAGGCAGGACCCCGTCCAAGTTAAAAATAAAAACAAAAGTGTCTGAGGTTCCTCCTAAAACTCATAACAGGTCCTTTAAGTCTGGTAGGAATTTTAAGGGGGAAGCCCACCTCCCAAAAAAAGTGGGGGGAAACATGAGGTCCCCCCCTTAAAATTTAAACCAGACCCTTAATCTGAGCAAAGGCCTGGCAAAGCAAGAAAGGGGAGGGGTCGAGCACCTCCCCTCCCTGCTGCATACCAGGCCACATACCCTCAGCATTGGGAGGGTCCTTTCCTGGGGGAACCAAATGCTGTCCGTCCCCCCTTGTGAATGAGTAAAGGGTAGTTGTTACCCCTATTCATTCACTAAAGGGTTAAATTAAAAGTAAATAAAAACACACTTTTGAAAAAAGCAAAAGTCGCCGGGAGTCTGTTTAAACAGCCCCGATGCTGGCGACGTACACTGTACGTCGTCAGTCACGAAGGGGTTAATTAAACAAAAACCAAAGTCAGTTTTTGACAAGCTTTTTATTTTTTTAAAAAGGATCCATGGATGTAATCCAACGGCAATCACAAAGAACAATTGCCACTGGCTCGCTGAAATAAAGAACCCGACGGAGACTCGCCGCCAAATGACAACTCCGGCAGAGCGAATGCCATTCAGGTATGGGAGCCAAGGTGTCATGATACTATTCATTAGACACCTCGGCTCCCAGACCCGAATGGCATCCCGGAGCTCACGAATGCTATTGTGTTATATGACATCCCAGAATGTTAAATAAGCGGAACAAGCCCCATGACTTCACGGCTTACTCCTCCTATATGATTACATTCGGGCAGGAGTTGTCATTTTGCGGAGAGTCTTCATTGGGTTCAGACGGGTCGTCGTGCGGCAGGACTTTTTTTTATTGCGGCAAGTTGGCGGGCATCGTGACTGACCTTTGATAACATCGATAAACCCTATTTTTAAAAAAATACTTGTGAAAAACTATTTGAACAAAAAAACAATTAAAGGATTTTTTTTTTTAAAGTGTTGTGTTTTTATTTGCTTTTAATTTAACTCCCTGCATAGGCTGTGTGCTCAGCTCAGCCAAGCCGAAGCATATGCGTTCGGTTCGGCTGCTGTACGGGCTATTGCGAATAACCTGTACAGCAGCCCTTTGGTTCGACTGAACCGAAGGTTCCGGTCCTTGAAGTGAGCCGAAAGACTAGCCGAAGTTACGGCTGTATCCTTCGGCTCTGTAGTGAATAATCCTCATAATATGTAAAAGATAAAAAAGTGATATTTCAAAAATATAAAACAAAAACTTTTTTTCTTGATTCTCACAACAACCGATCCCTTTCCAGTTTTACAATTAGATAAGAGTGTGATTAGAGCAACCAGATCATCATCTTCTCTTTCCTAGGCCTGAGGGCTCTTTAGCACCTAACGTTCATACACAGTAAATATGAAATAAAACACGAATTAGTGGAAAAGTTGTGGAAAACATCTTGCTTTTCATTTCAGGTGGATTTGTTGAATATTTAGTTTATAAATTGTTAGGTCCAAACTTCGGTGTTTCTTGGAAGCAGCCTGGTGGAATCTGCAATTAGTCTTTGGGGTAAATTTGTGCTCACAATGAAAAAAACTTTTAAAACCGACATCTTCCTGCAAGTAATCCAACGTCACATCTCTAATCCATCCTACAGTGGGGGAGGAGTGGTGTGAATATGACAATGAAGATCGCAGGAGAAGCTTTCAGAAAACAGACCATCACCAAAATATCTGATACATTTCTTATAGATTACAGCTACAGTACTTGGATGTCATAATGTTCCAGTAAGCTCGTCACATTAAATTCACTTGTTTGTGTACAGATCTCTGTATTTCTTTCTCTGATTTATATCCATTACTATTAATGCTCCATGTTCATCAGATGTCAACCCAATGTTGTTCAATCATGACGACAAGCATAAATATATTAGCACAATGTAAAAGTTGCATGAAACTGATGTTATTTCGCTTAAAAGCAAACATATAATTATTTATCCTATGATGTATAAATTAAAACGGTGTACATCATAAAAACTAAATCATCATAGTTTTGAGATAGCAAGTATCTCTTTCTTGTCATTATTGTGTTTTAAATAAATAGAGACTACAAAGTGTATACTATTATCAATCTGACAGATCCTTTATACCTCTATAGGGAAAAGAGGATCAGCTGGACTCAGCCTTTGTGCAGCACTATTAAGGAAGCAGAATCAAGCCGTTTAATGCTTTATAATGGCTGACCCATGGACATTATAACACACACATTACCATTTTGCATTTAATTGGCGAGGAAACTGATATCTTCCTCCCCACCATAACTATCAGAATGGATGACTGAGTTAGATCAGACGGTAATGTTTGAATGTACTGCTCATCAATATAGAGGGCTACGGGGGATAAGTTTTCCTTATGTTGGTCTAGATGGAAACAATACCGTATACCAGGGCTCAAAATTTCAAGTCCTAAGCTACTAGCCAGGCCTGAAAAGTTACTTGCCACCAGTTGCCCCACCTAACCCCTACCCTGCCCCGGCCTTAACTCCGCCAGGTCAGCGGTGTGATGCAGAGTATAAAGATCAGTAACAATGCACGGTACAGAAGTCAGTGGTGCAATACAGAATACAGAGGCCAGCAATGTGACGCGCAGTGCAGAGGTCAGCATTGTGACGCGCAGTACAGAGGTCAGCAATGTTATATAATAGGAAACCAGCCTTACCGGAAAAGTAGTAAACCTGCAAAGCAGGTGGGTGCTTGTAGCGACCACGGATGGCACCATGAGCAATATAGAAGTAGTAAAAATTGTCACCAGCACACCACAATATTTACAGCAAAAAGTCCTTTAATGACAAATTGCCATTCAGTACAAGCGCTTTCGGGGTCTATGAAGTACCCCTTCATCAGGCTCATTCTGAGCCTGATGAAGGGGTACTTCTGAGACCCCGAAAGCGCTTGTACTGAATGGCAATTTGTCATTAGAGGTCAGCAATGTGACGCGCAGTGCAGAGGTCAGCAATGTGACGTGCAGTGCAGAGGTCAGCAATGTGACGTGCAGTGCAGAGGTCAGCAATGTGACGCGCAGTGCAGAGGTCAGCAATGTGACGCGCAGTGCAGAGGTCAGCAATGTGACGTGCAGTGCAGAGGTCAGCAATGTGACGTGCAGTGCAGAGGTCAGCAATGTGACGCGCAGTGCAGAGGTCAGCAATGTGACGCGCAGTGCAGAGGTCAGCAATGTGATGCGCAGTGCAGAGGTGAGGATGAGGGCACACAGTACAGAGGTCAGGTTGTGACGCACAGTACAGAGATCAGGGTGTGACGTACAGCACAGAGGTCAGTACACAGTACAGAGGTCAGCGGTCAATATGTAATGCAGTGCAGAGGTCACAAAGAAAGTACAGGGTCTTACAGTTGCTTTGACCTCTTCTTCTCCTGGTGATGGAGGGGGAGCAGCAAGGTTGACTGCACGTCCAGCCGGCTCCAGGTGCTCTCTCTCTTTCGCGCAGCAGAAGCCGGCAGTCTTCCTCTCCCACCAATGGCAGCTGAGGTGGGCGGAGGAAACTGCTGTGGCCACCGAGGAGCCCAATCGAATAGGGCGCAGACGATGGCAGTGGAGCTTCTTGTTCTCTTCTCCCCGCCACCGCAGTCTTAAAGAGCCCCCCTCCCAGTCCACATCTTTCGGACGTTATTAATCTGAGTTGCCCCACTCAGTATGCCCCTCTCTTGCGGTCATATTGAGTGGGGCACTAAGATATATAATGTGCTGGATTAGTCTGACCCAAGGGCGGACTGGGGGCAGGGTGGCAATTGCCCCCCCAAGCCTCTCTGATATCTTTGCAAACGCCCCCCACCGCCGCTGTAAGCATTTAATCTCTCCCCTCTCGGTCACTCTGCTGCTGCAGCGGCCAAGAGGGGAAAGATGAAGTCCTTGCCGTGGCGGGGGGCGTTTGCAAAGGTATCAGAGAGGCCTGGGGGGCAATTGCCACCCTGCCCCCGGGCCTAGTCCACCCCTGGGTCAGACTAATCCAGCACGTTATTAATATGAGTGTCCCACTCAATATGGCCGCAAGCGAGGGGCATACTGAGTGGGGCAACTCAGATTAATAACGTCCAAAAGATGTGGACTGGGAGGGGGGGCTCTTTAAGACTGCTCAGAATCACACCGCTGAACGATCACCTCTTCTCCCGACCGCTCCAGCTTCAGCTCCAGGAAGCGGGCACTCAGAGAGGCAGCTACGATCACACCTGTCAGCGTTCCCTCTCTCTGCTCCCGGCCGCTGCAGCTTCAGAGCGGCCAGAAGGAGAGAGAGGGAGCGATAACGGGTGTAATCAGAGCCGCCTCTCTGAGTGGAGCTGAAGCGGCCGGGACGAAAGAGAGTGAGCGCAGAGAGCTAGCTCCGGCTCTGGATGGAACACTACCGCCGCGGCAATCGCTCGCTCGCTTCTGTTCTCTCTTCTCCTTCTCGGGCTCGGCCGCTCTGTAGCTGCAGCAGGCGAGAAAGAGAAGAGAAAACAGAAGCGAGCAATTGCCGCGGCGGTAGTGTCCCATCCCCAGTCCCGCCGGCGAGGCACCATTGCTGACATTCCACTCG
>NW_017308039.1:15217-43049 GCF_000935625.1 Nanorana parkeri
CCCCCCCCCCCCCCCCCGCAATTTTCACTCGCCAATTGCGAGGGGGCGGGTGGAAATTTTGAGGCCTGCCGTATACAATAAAGGAATACGTGAACTCTTCTATAATATTGTTAGTTAGACATATGAGAGGCTAAGCTGTAATTAGAGTACTTTAGCTGTGCTCTAAAGGTATAGGTGATTAGATATCAACAATCTAGTTTTTTCTTTTTTGAAATTAGATATATGGTGGTTGTGGTATTTGTTTTTGTGTTTATATGTTAGCTGGTATGTTTATTATTTGTGTATTGCTTGAATTATTATGCATTTTTTCTTTTTTTATGTTCTTTTTTGTGGGATGTTTGTTGGAGAAAAATATTAAGTATCTGATTAAAAAATAAATACATTTGCATTTAATACATTAAACAAGAGTACAACTTAACATTATGAAGTAAATAGGGATAAATACCTGATCAATCTACATTTAATTCTGAAGGTTAATGTCACTGGTCTGCAAGGAGAAAGCCTCAGAAATGAAAAGTAGCTACATTTTTACCAGAATTGGGTCACTAATAAAGGAAAATGAAGTCCAATGTATTAATTTGCTCCAGTTTCCAAGATACAGATTTGACTTCAGGTCAAATTTGCATACAAATAATTCAATATTCTGAGGGGGATGTGCAATTCTGCTCCATAACGTTTCTGCAAAATGCGATATAGCAATGAGAATGGTGCCTCACCAATCATTATAAATGTATCTTTTTACTGATACCAATTACATAACTTTCCATTAATTTATTGGTTTTTCATGCAACAATTTCATGCTTTTTGCATGAAAAACTGACAAGCTCTAACATCAGATTAAACGACAAGGCTCAATCTCTATTCGCTATCTAAACTGCGCTTTTTGGCTTTTCTCTTGTGAACTGCAGTAGGATCATCCCTGGAGAGATTTCAGCATTAATCGGCAAGCATGGACGGACTCCATTTCCCTTGGTATCTTTTCTCTATGCCTGCGATATCCTAGTGGAATCCCTCCCCATGCTCATCACTCACTGCCCCATAAGTCAAAGGGAAATAGTCTAAATGCGAGTCTAAGAAGTGAATTTTCAGTGACATGTTTGCACCAAGTGCTTTAGAGGACCTAAGCAAATTTTCCACATGTTTTTCCTAGTCATCTGCCTTGCTGTTCCCGAGAAACTGCGTTTCCACGGACTTGAAAGCTTCCCATGCCTCCTGTTCCTTGCCGGGCAAAAGACGAATCTGTGGACAGACAAAGACGCCTTCGTTGATTTTGGCTTCACTAAGTCTTGGAAACTTTTCATAGAGATATTGGAAACCTGGTTTTGTTTTGTCCATAGCCTTTACAAAGTTCTTCATCAGCCACAGCTTTATGTTAACAAAAGTCAACAAGAGCTGGGTTTTGAAAATTTTTCTTTCCTGGCTCCCAGGACTGTCATGATGGCCAGTCTTTCTTGACATAATGAGAATCTCGGGCTCGACTGTCCCATTCACAGAGGAAACAGCAGTACTTTGTGCATCCACCCTGCAGGCCAAGCAACAGGACAACATCTTTCAAATCACCACCGAGCTGCCACTGATGTTCCTCATACTTTATACACCTCAGCAGCTGTTTCATGTTTACGTATGTTTTTTTCACGTGGACTGCATGCCCGACAGGAACGGATGGCAAAACATTGCCACTGTGCAATAAAACAGCTTTTAGACTTGTTTTAGATGAATCTATGAACAATCTCTATTCATCTGGATTGTGGGTAATGTTAAGGGCTGTCATTAAGCCATTGATATCATTGCCATAACCCAAATCACCTTCCACTAAGAAATACCAAACCAGATCTTTTTGCCGATTACAGAAAATGGAGACCCTGACATCACTCTGCAAGAGGTTCCACTGTTGTAATCTGGAGCCCAGTAGCTCTGCCTTACTCTTAGGCAATTCCAAATCCCTTACCAGGTCATTTAATTCACTCTATGAAATTAGATGTGGTTCAGGCGTAGCATACGGTGGGCTAAAGTTTGGGTCTGCTGACATTGACGGCTTCGGATCAGCTGCATCATCTTTATTATCATCTGAGTCTAGAGAGTAGGATTCTGGTGTATCTGGAATAGGCAAGTCCTCACCATGGGGTACAGGACACAGTGCGGATGGATGAGATCCCTTCTGCAATTGGGGGAACCATTCAAAAATAGTAGTCGCTACTATGATTGGTGGGATCCCTCAACACCACTTAGACTGCGAAAGGTATGGACGTTTTTTTCTTGTTTAGCCAATGACGCAGATAGGTTGCACATGTCATGCAACAATAATGAGGGGCCCAACTCTTGTCCTGATCCCCTATTTTGCATCCAAATTATAGGTGGTATGTCTTTTTTACCACTGCCATCATACTGCACTTTTGAGGTGCAAATGTCACCTCGCCACAAATGTAGCAGAAGTTTTCTGTGTTGTTTACACAGTTTCAAGGCATCTAGGCTTCTGAGGGAAAATATCACACAACTGTTCCTTGGAAATGATAACACTTTCACAAGCCACCAGATGTAACTGTATGATGCGTAGATCTGACCAAGACAAATGCACCTTCCAATAAAAGAACAATAAAATACAGTTAGGTAATAATATTTAGTCTCAAAGTGAAGATAAATGTATACACTTCCATGTGGTACCATTTTCATTGTTCTATCGTACTTTGCTGAGACGTTATGAGGCATCATGTTCATCAGACACCTCCCTCCCTGGTAGGCAAATACACTCGCCTGTGCATAAGTCTTTATTGTGAAATATCTTGAAAACTTTAGCCAACCAACCAGCACCTTTATCACCTGTTTTCTAATTCATCTAATCAAAATATGCAAGAAGTAACATGTTTTATCTCGTAGGTTGATAATTTCCCAAAATCTGTAGACCAGTGTGTTACTTCCACAGTATCTCTCAGGGACTTTGTTTAGAAGATATCTGCATATTGTTCTGTACTTGCACACTTGCTTGTCTTATTACTTAGGGTTTCCACGCTCCATATTATTATTTTTTTAATTATATATTATGGATAATACAGGAAATGTTGGAACACACATAGGTCAGGAAAGATCTAACACTCTAAAATTATCAAAGAAACATAAGAACATAGCGGCTCCAACTGTGTCTAAAATATCACTGGTGTAACTGACAATTTAAAACTTAACTCCTGACAAGTTTTCTTTTGGTTTTAGAATATAGTTGGAAAGAGCTTAAAACCTTTGCTTCCAATTAAACTATAAAACAGAATTCAGACTTTTATATTAAGCCTATTTAAGGTTAAACTGATCAACACCAAACCATGAATGACTTGTATATTGACACCGTTTATTTTGTACACATTTGTACACAATTTAATCCCTCATACAATCAACTTTTTGAGACCTTGAACCTCTAAAATGAGTCCTGTTTGGCCTTTCCAGAGATCCTTTGCACAATGTTTCTCATGAATCTTCTGGTTGGAGTGCGGACGAGACAGGTTTATAAAAGACTTGTTACATTTTCAGATTATGATATGGCTTCTCTCCTGTGTGAGGGACGGTTCACACCACAAAGTCCACATTCCAGTGTGTTTGGCATCTGGAACGCAAGCTGACCGGGTCCCTGGGTTCAGGGGCGGGATGGGGCGTGGCAGGGCATTGAAGTAAATGGCACCGCAGCCACGTCCCCTGCATGCAGTGTGATCGCCTGCACCTGAGCTTGCAGTATTTTTGCAGATCGTACTGGACCGGAACACCTGCGTTCCCGGATGCAGGCGATCGCACTACGTGCGGGGGGCGTAGCTGCAGTGCCATTTACTTCAATGCACCACCACGCCCCCTCCCACCCCCTCCCGCAGGGAGCCGGATGGCTTGCATTCCAGTGCATTTGTCACATTCGGAAATTATAAATGTTTTTTCTGTGTGATTTTTAGTGTGTGTAACAAGACTAATGTGAGAGAAGATCTTGCCACATTTTAAACATTAATGAGGTTTCTCCCCTGTGTGAATCTTCTGGTGCTTGGCAAGAGTAGAACTTTGTGAGAAGGACTTGCCACATTCTGAACATTTAAATGGTTTCTCTCCTGTGTGCATCCTCTGATGTGCGACAAGATGACCCCTTTCTCTGAAGGATTTACCACATTCTAAACATTTATATGGTTTTTCTCCTGTGTGAATTCTCTGATGTATGATATAATGATGCCTTTGTGAGAAGGACTTGCCACATTCTGAACAATTAATTGATTTTTGTCCAGTGTGAGTCTTGAGGTGTTGACAAAGACTAGCACTACATGAGAAGCACTTTCCACATTCTGGACATATAAAAGGTTTCTCTCCTGTGTGGATCCTCTGGTGTTGAGTAAGAATAGCATTTTTTGAGAAACACTTGCCACATTCTGAACATTTAAATGGCTTCTCTGTTTGAATCTTCTGGTGTATAGCAGGATGACATTTCTGAGAGAAGAATTTGTCGCATTCCAAACACCTAAAGGGTTTCTCTTCAATATTAATCTTCTGGTGTTTATTAGGAATATGACTTGCTAAGAAGGACTTGTCACATTCTGAACATTTGAATGGATTCTCTTCTGTGTGAATCCTCTCATGTTGAGTAAGAGCAGATCTTTGTGAGAAGCACATGTTACATTCTGAACATTTAAATGGTTTCTCTCCAGTATGAATCCTCTTATGTAGAGTAAGATGAGAACTTTGTGAGAAACACCTGCCACATTCTGAACAATTAAATGGCTTCTCTCCTGTGTGAGTCTTCTGGTGCATAGCAAGAAGAAACTTCCGAGGGAAGCATTTGTAACATTCCAAACACCTAAATGGTTTCTCTTCATTGTGAATCTTCTGGTGTTTATGAAGACCATAATTTGATGAGAAGCACTTGTCACATTGTGAACATTTGAATGGTTTATCTCCTGTGTGAGTCCTCTTATGTTGAGTAAGTTGAGAACTTTGTGAGAAGCACTTGTCACATTCTGAACATTTGAATGGTTTCTCTCCTGTGTGAGTCCTCTTATGGTGAGTAAGACAAGAACTTTGTGCAAAGCTCATGTCACATTCTGAACATTTAAAAGGTTTCTCTCCAGTGTGGATCCTCATGTGTGAAGTAAGATTAGATCTTTGTGTGAAGCACTGGTCACATTCTGAACATTTAAATGGCTTCTCCCCGGTGTGGATCCTAAAATGAACAATTAGTTGTGACTTTTTTGAAAAACCCTTTTGGCACTCATAGCACTCATATGGTTTCTCTTCAACTTTAGCCATCTTGTGATAATGAAGATCTGTTTAGCTTTTCCACGGTGGGTGTTGAATGGCCAATAGAGCTAATTAATATAACTGTATGAAAAATAAATACAAATGTTTACACAGAATCTGACATCAGAATGTGTTTTAAGGTTTTTCAATTGAATCACTTCCTCAACACCCACAGCATAAAAAGAAATAGAGCACTCTGAATAGTGCAGATAAAACTACTTATATATCAACCAAATGCACTTCCATATCATCAAGAATATCTTCCAATGGAACCTCAGGTCACACAGCACTGAAGTTTGCTAACTCTTACAAAATGGCCGGCAGTAGGAGAGGAGACAAGCCAGTTGGGAAACAATGCTTTAAAATTTGGAAGATGCCTTAGCAATGCAAACCACAAAAGCGTTCCAACCTGGTAAAAAGAAAGGGGACTGCCACTGTAATCTTGGTGAACATGTATCTTCACTACACAGGCATATGCTGGAGATAAACACAAAATCTTACTTTTTTTTAGTTGTCCTCTCAGTCTTTACATAACTTTCTTTAAATGACCACCAGGTTGCTGTGCACAGTGAAAACTACAATGTAGGGCATGAAAAAACTCCACCTGGGCCGTGCAAAGTGACCTGGAAATTTTGTTTACCTGTGACTACAGTTGGAGGAATAGTCTGAGAGTTTGCTGGAGACAAAATATAACTGATTTCTTAGCAATCCCTTACAATCCTCCAACTATAGTTATAGGTAAAAAATCTCCAGGTCACCTAGCACTGTCCCCTAGACAATTTGTATAAAATTCGATTTACACCGTGCTGAGAATCTAATATGCCTCAATCATGCAAAATAATGTGAATTGTAGTTCTCAACTTTTAATTAGGTATATTCTTTGTCACATTGCTTTTGTATATTTAACATTCAATTGTTTTGTGGCACATTTGATTGTGTTTAATAAGCACACTGTGGATGGCCCAATGAGAGGGTGACAGTGAGGCGAGAGAGCAAGACAAAGACATAGCAAAAAAAAGAGAGAGCATAGGAGAGAGAGAGAAGCATAGCAGGGAGGGAAAAGAGAGAAGCATAGAGAGGCGGAGGCATAGCAGGGAGAGAGAAACACACAGAGCGCATAGCTGGGAGGAAGAGAAAGAGAGAGCATAGCAGGGAAAGGGAGAGAGCATGCATAGCGGGGAGAGAGAGCATGCATAGCAGAGAGAGTGTAGGGAGAGAGAGAGCATAGCAGGGAAAGGGAGAGAGCATGCATAACGGGGAGAGAGAGCATGCATAGCAGAGAGAGTGTAGGGTGAGAGAGGGCATAGCAAGGGGAGAAAGAGAGCATTGCAGGAAGAGAGCATAGCAGGGGAGAGAGAGAGCACATAGCAGTGTAGCAGGGAGGGAGTGTAGCAGGGAGGGAGAGAGCGTAGCAGGATGGGAGAGGGCGTAGCGGGGGGGAGAGAGCATAGCAGGGGGAGAGAGAGAGCATAGCAGGGGGGAGAGAGAGAGCATAGCAGGGGGGACAGAGAGAGCATAGGAGGGGGGAGAAAGGGAGCATAGCAGGAGTGAGAGAGAGAGAGCGCATAGCAGGGAGTGAGACAGGTATTGGGATGGGTGGATCATATTTCTACCTTTGTATGAAAGTGACACGAAGGTGTTTGAGGAATAGAATCTGTGTAAATATAATGTGTATACAAAGCAGACACTGACCTGTGAGGTAGTTTCTCATATTAGAAGTCCAGCAATGGTGGATGTTTCCAAACTCCCTCCACAGGACACTAAACTCTTCCAGATGAGGAGCCCCTTAGATGTGTGTTGTAAAATGGAGATGGGAAGTGATGTCATCATCGAGCGACTTGTGTCTACAATGTCATGAGATGTGTGCTGCTGTCACGGATTTGAGACACAGGGGGTGTGAGAGATCTGGGATTTCCTGTCTCTCAGGAAGTCTCTCCTCCTTTATAAGTACGAGCGTGTGTTCATTTATATTGTAGCAGGAGAGAGGAATCCGTCCCCCAGATCTCACTTCACAAAGAGATCCTCCATCTGATCAGCTGCTGTCTCTCAGCCTTCAGCAGCATTGTATGGAAGTTCCCTGCTGTCACTGTCACCTGCTGCTACGGCTGCCTCTCTACCTCAGCTCCTGGTGTACACAAGCAGCCATGTAACAATGTGCTGTACTGTGCTGCTGTGTGCTCAGCTGACATCTTTACAGAGGCCGGCAGGAGGGATGGGGAGGATGATGTATACATTCCTCCTCTACCCCGGGAGGTATCACAGTGATAACTAGCAAAGGGAGAAGGAGGCTGAACATTGAAAACTTCAAACAACTAGATTGGGGGGAAGTCTGCTTGTATCTGTCTTCTCTTCCCTTCTCTCCTCCTATCTATCCTGTCTCTGCGCCTTTGCTGTCTGTCTCACTCTGCGCGGTCTCTCGCTTGCTGGCTCTGCACTGCCTCTCTCTGTGTCTGTTGTCTCGCTCTGGACTGTCTCTCAATCTCTCGCTCTTTGCTCTTGTTTGTCATGACTTTATTATAGATCTCTATTAAAGGAGAACTATGAGATGAGTGATTTCCACTCACCTCATAGTTCTAGCCGACCTGTGATAATGAGACTGTCACAGGTCGGCTCAGTAGATTGGTAGGTGAGCGAACACATACCAGGTTCGGTCACCTCTCGATTCTGTCACGGCTCTCTGCCGTGACAGGGGGAGGGGCTGGATTCCCCTCTCCGATCTGCCAGCGCTGACTGGCGGAACGGACGGAGGAGGGGGCGGGTACAGCTGGCTCTGCCTCTAGATAGGCCGAGCCAGCTTTCACTCACACAGCTGGGCGGATCCCGTCATCTACGTCGGGATCCACTCCGGCTGCGGCGTCTCAGTATACCGCGAGCTGTAGCTCGCGGTATACTGAGCTTAGGGTAACGGGAGGACGCTAGTTTGTGTCCTCCCGTTACCCTAAGGAGAACTATGTTCTAGACCTCATGTTCTGTATCTTACGTTATGCTGTCTCTGTAATTAGTGTTACATGACTGCTGTACACTAATGGCTAGTACTGTCATCATTTCACCACATAAAACAGTCCCACTAACTCTTAGCTGACAACTAGCTGATCAAACTGACAGAAGCAGTGTTGTGTCTGAACTGACTTGTGTGGAAAGTTCTGTAAAACCGCAATACAATCACATACAGCAAAATCACAATGACATGGGGCACATGCACATTTCCCTGGAGAGAGCTCACCTCACATCTCATAGCACAAATGGAGCTAGGGTTACTTTTCTTCAAGCAAAACGCGAACACTCTAGCAACGCGCTGACATTTTTTTATTGGGAGAATGATTCACGGCTTATTCATACGTAAATAGCGCCACCTATTCATAATTCATATGTAAATATCACACTTTAGACGATTTTCAGTGGGTAGCCAGTAGCCCCAATCTTAATTTTGGTTGCCCTGTCTGCCTGACATCTTGCATCCACGTTTCTGCTGCCATGTAACCTGGACACAGCATTCAAAACCTGGACTGTCCAGGTGAATCCTGGACAGCTGGCAACCCTACATGGAGCCGTGTCATGTAAATATACAGTAAGCTTTAACAAATAATAGGTGGACTTACAAGCATATGTGTATCAAAGGGGAAACAGGAGAGCTTCACTGGTGTGCTTCTGGAAGCTGAAGTGGCTGCTGCAATCTGAGGGTGAAACTTTATTAATAAATTGTAAACTTTATTAACAAATGCAAGACACTTCCTGTTTTCTTCATGAGAGGAATACAACAACTAACCACTAGATGGCCTCAATAATAATAATGTAATTGACCACTTCCAGCAGGTTCACGTAAATGTACGACATCCGCTGGTAGTGGTTATACCAAGAACATCAGCAGCTGTGTTCTTGGACAGAGCAACATAAGCCGATGCCTCCTCTATAGAGCCGGCTCCTGTCACAGGCAGAGTGATACCAAATGCACTCCGCCTGTGAGAATTCGATAGTGGAAGTGCGCTTCGCTCATCCTGGCAAGCGAATTGCTCTTGGAAAGGTACGGCACCCCTGATTGCCCTGATCACCATATTGTTGGACATGAATAAATGTGGATTGTTGTACATAAAAAAAATACAAAATAAGACCTACCCTGAAAATAAGACCTAGTGTGTTTTTTTGAGCCCAAAAAAATATAAGACAGTGTCTTATTTTTGGGAAAACACGGTACCGTTTTAAGCAGCAGACGATTGCTGTTTAAATACAAGTGATCTGGCATCTGTACAGGCGCTGGATCGCTTGTAAGGTGCGGTGCCGTGTGTGTCCCGCACCTGCGGCGCCGCCGTTTTCCCGTGCTCCCCTGTATACCCCCTTCCTGGGCAGGCCATTTTTCAGTATTCAGCGCTGCGGTACTCTGACTGACATTTATTCCGTCATGCAACTCTGTACTGAAATTAATTTTATACCATTTTTTGGGGACAGATAGAGTTTTCTTTTGGTGGTATTTAATTACCACTACGGGGTTTTTTTTTAACTGTATAATAAAAAAAGTACCGAAAATTTTGAAAATGAAAACATTTATTATTACCCAATTTTTTGGTAAAAGATAAAAGACGGGGTCACGCCGGGTAAATAGACACCAAGCATGTCAAGCTTTAAAATTGCGCGCACCCGTTAAATCGCAAAAAACTTCCATACTCAAAATTGTCCATAGCCAACGCTTTAAAAGCTTTTACCACTCATCAGTTTAGTGTTATCAGTGATTGATGACCCTAGAATTATTGCTCTCATTCTGACGTTCGCGGCGATATGTAACATGCGCGGCGCAATGGATGTAATCGGCGTTTTCGCCCGTAGGCGGGCTTGACCCATGTTTGCGTGTGCATGTGGGGGCGGGGGACTTTAATTTTATTTTTTTTAATTGCTTTGATATGTGATTTTACATTTTTTTTGTAACAAATTTTTTTAAACCTTTTTTTTTTCACTGAACTTTATTACTATCACATAGGGAGCAAGCAAGCTCCCTATGTGATAGCCAATTTGCAGTGACAGGTCCTCTTTATGGAGACATCAGGGGTCTTAAGTTAATTTCTGAAAATTTGGATCCTGTCCAAATTTCGTCCAAAACTTAACTGAATTGGCATGCAGTGGCATCACAATGGTGGTGTGGGGGGTGCGGCCCGCACCCAGGTGACACCATTGGAGGGGTGACACCAAAATGACTGACAGTCATTTTGGTGTCACCCCCCTCTGAAAAGTCGGGCGCTTGGTCATGAACCGAACGCCCGACAGTATCAGGAGAGAGAGGAGGGGACCCGGCGGCATACCTTATCCCGCTGGGTGACTGTCCCCTCCTCTCTCTGCCGGCGTCCGACAGCAAGATGGCCGCCGGCAGGTATCAGAAGAGTGCAGTGCGTGCGAGATGACGTCATCGTGCACACGCGTTGTGACGTCACGCACATGCGCAGTGGCGAGTCAGTGGAGTGACACTTGGTAACCGCTCCGGGTGTCACCCAGCCTCGGGACGCCCGTTGGCATGTGACTATTTTCTGGCCAGTCAGATGGGTTTTTTTGGGCTGCTGGGGGTTGCATCCATTCCCACCACATGAGAAATTAGACAAAATACATCACTACATGGAGGTGCTTCTGAGGTGTTCCTTCAATGCCGTATGGTATGGTGGCAAGGATGCATTTGCTACCTGCCACAACTCCTCTACTCAGGGCAGACGTGCAGGCAGCAGCACCACCATCTACATGGGATACCTAACAGAGGAGCTGCAAACTTTCTTCAGGTAGTAGCAGTTAGGACTGACCCAAGAAAGCACTCAGGCATGTGTTGTCCATGTTAGTCAATTGATATGTGCAAAGTTCTGAAAAGAAGTTCAATGTTTTGAGCGCTCTTCGGAGGAAGGGGAATACAGGTGTTGTACACTGGTGTGCGGCTCCTGGTGTATAACCTCACGCAAGGACCAGATCGCCACATCACCTGCAGGACAGTAGTCAGCAAGAATTACCCCCCCCCAACCCCCGCTATGGGATACATATCACGACGGACCCAACCAACCAGGTCACCACGCCGCCTGCAGGACAACTACCTTCATGCTTGGCTACAACTACCTGGAAGCCAGGCTGCCTAGCAACATGTGAAGCAGGCTTTCCAGCCAATCAGGAAGCCGGGCTGCACGTCATGACCCGCCTCTATGATTGGCTAGGAAGCTGGGTTCACTTGTTGCTAAGCAGTGTCGCTTCCTGACCAATCAGGAAGCTGGGAGGAGAGTCATGACATGCTGCCCATGCTTCCTAGCCAATCAGTAAGGTCGGGAGGCACGTCAAGACCCACCTCCCGGTTTCCTGATTGGCTAGGGAGCCGGCTTCACTTGTTCCTAGGCAGCCTGGCTTCCTGACCAAGCAGGAAGCCGGGAGGCAGGTCACTATGTGCCACCTGGCTTCTTAATTGGTTAGGAAGCTGGATATATATTAGATGGACTGTGTTTTGGCTGCATACGCTTACCTAAAAGGAGTCATGTGCTGCACCCTAAGAAATAATAGGAAACATCTGTAAGAGTAACGTCATCTTAACGCACCTGCAACAACTCTGGGTCTGATATCGTCAATCTATACACAACTTATACAAAAGTTTCTTGAGAAATATCCCTTGAGGGCCTGTTCACACGACGTCTGTTTTCTGTGCTGACCTGATCCGTACGCTCCTGCACTAAATATGCATCCCAATGTATCCCTATGTGTTTTATGGGCTACAGTTCTCACGTGCGCAGTCCGTTCAGGTTACGACAGAAAAAATACTGCGCGTCACATTTTGTCCGGTCAGGAAACGCACAAACGCAGCAAAAACGGAACGGAAACGGAACGCAATGCAGCTAAGCAAAAAAAAAAAAGGAAAATGTATTCTTGCACCACTTTTTATGATGTCAGAGGGAGGTGTGTACACACTACAAAGGTGTTTCGATTCCTCCCATAGATCATGCTGGGAGGGAACACACTACAGAGGTGTATACACGTTCGTGGTGTGTTTAAAAGGTTAGTAAATCAACCACTTGGAGTCCCGGAGCCTCAAGATTGCGTGTACCCAATAACGACGTCTCCTGCAAGCTCGTTCTCTGCAGATTGCTGTAGCCAGCACCATCGACATGCCTGCAAACATGTGATACATGTCTGATCACCAGCTTTACATAACACAAAGGGAAGTAGATGTTACCAGAGGGCGGAAGTGACCTTAGAGGAAGAATCTGAATACTGACAGCCCCACGGCTTGAAAAGAAAAATGAAAATCATGTGAACAGGCTCTTAATACTAAACAACAACGGGTGGAAGAACCAGGGGATATATTTAATGCACTTTAGGGAAAAAAAATTAAATATCCCTCAGCGTGCATCTCTTTTGCCATCACATAGGCTGACCCAAGTGTATATTGTGCATAGAGATTACCAAACTCACAAATTTCAATACAAAGAATCTAATTTAAAAAAAAAACACACACACACAGTGAGGGGAATTTATCAAAAGTGGAGCTGACAAAATCTGGAGCAGCTGTGCACTGCAACCAATCAGCTTCTCTCTTTCATTTTCAAATCTCAACTGAACAGAGAAGCTGATTGGTTGCCATGGGCAACTGCTCCAGATTTTGTCTGCTCCAGTTTTGACAAATTCCCCTCTGTGTATTTACAATGAGCAGATTTGGCTCCTGGCTGCCCTCATCCCTAGCAGGTTCTAGCAATTAAATTAAAAAAAACAGATCATTTAAAAAAATCATACACAAATACAAAAATAAAATCAAGAAATAAATGTTTAAAATGTTACAATGAAAATGTTCAAACTTATGTACATTTTGCTCTGTACTTGCTTATTTTATTACGTAGGGTTTCCATGCTCCATCATTTTGTCCAGTCCATTTTTGGAGTTTTGCGTGGAATGTGTCAGCTTTGGCTTTTTTTTCAACTTTTTTTTGTGTCATATCAATACAAACAAAAGAATCAAACATGAGAATGCCGAAACATTTGTAATTGCAACAATTTTCTGTGCAAAGTGGTGCATTATCTGACAGAAATGCAAGGGTGCCAATATTTCTAGCCAAGACTGTATGTTATTATAACACACACACACACATATTACAATTTTGTATTTAAAACTTTAGAAAATAGTACAAATTGACATTATGAAGTAAATCGGGATAAATGCCTCAGAAATCTATATTTAATTCTGAAGGTTAATGTTTCTTCTACAGTATCTCTCAGGGACTTTGAAAGATATCTGCATATTGTTATGGACTTGCACACTTGCTTGTCTTATTACTTAGGGTTTCCACGCTCCATATTATTTAATTTTTTTAATAATATGGATAATACAAGAAATGTCGGAACACTCTTCTTTCAATTTTTCCAGGCTTGGTAAAAAAAGCAAAAAGCGATTTACTTAGATTTTTTGTGGCAGCAGCAAGAATATTGATGCCACGATACTGGAACACACAGAGAGTTCCAGATATTAAGGAATGGGCCATGGAACTGAATAAGATTCAGAGATATGGGGAGCTAATGGCACACATTAATGAACGATACTCTCAGTGGGAGGTCATGTGGAAACCCTAGAGTAGATATAAGGATAAGAACGTAGATGGAGGACTGTGACAAAGGGAGAAACTTACAAATTTTATCATTTTAAAAGGCGACACCTCAAGTAATATGGAAGTATAATGGAAGATATCAGAATAAAGGTTTTTATAAATGCAGAGGAGAGCAGTGCTATGGGAGGGGGAGGAGGGGTGGGGGAGCTAATTGGGGGAGGGGGGTATATAAATATATAAAGGAATGTAATTAAGGTGAGCAGCCATACTGGATGAGAAATAAAAACTATACGAGATATAATGAGATACCCAATATGCATGTGCATAGATAAAGATATGTATGTATGTGTACGGGGAAATATGCATATGTACAGAGATATGTGTAAATGGCTGTTTTCTGTTTATATTCTGTTTATATGCTGATATTTATGCTGAAATTAATAAAATCTTATTATTTAAAAAGAAATGTCGGAACACATATAGGTCAGGGAAGATCCAACACATTCACAGTATCCAAGAAATATAAAAACGGCTGCACCTGTATCTAAAATATCACTGGTGTAACTGACAATTTAAAACCTAACTCCTGACAACAGTTTTCTTTTGGTTTTAGAATATAGCTTGGAAAAGTTTAAACCTCTGCTTCTAATTAAACCATAAAACAGAATTTAGACTTTTATACTAAGCTTAAAGTCATTACTGAAGGTTAAACTGATGAACACCAAACCATCAATGACTTGTATATTGACACCGTTTATTTTGTACACAATTTAATTCCTCATACAATCAACTTATTTTACATTTTCGCAATTTAGCCATTTTCTAAAAACTTTTTATCCAGATCAAATAATTCTTGTGACTTCAATCCTAATCATGTCTCAATGAGAAAAGAAAAATGGTTTATTAAAAATGTTTATGCATAGGCAAATCAACAGTATTTTCAGGGACCTTATTTGGAAATGAAAGCAGGCCCGATTGAAGTTGGTGACTCTACAAAGAGCTGAGGGTTTGGGAGGCTTAGCTCTTCCTAATCCTTGGCTTTATTTTCTTGCCCCCCAACTACAACATTTCTCTGGCAGGGAGTGCAAGGTGATGCATGCACAATCGTTCCGTTCTCTTTAGTATTTTTTTGATGGCTATAACCCTTTGGGTACCTAGGAGACGGACCTGTCCTCGAAAAATGTTTGCCATCTTGCCACAGTCAGTTTAATGAGATGCGTATGGGAGACGGCTAAACAACTCCTACATACTTTGGGGTATACTAGGTTTACTCCAATTTGGAATAATAGTAGGCTTAGAGAGCTCATTAAGCTGCAGGGTTTCAGGAATTGGTGGTGGGCGGGGGTGCGTACAGTCGCTCAGCTGTATGAGGATAACACCCTTTGTTCCTTTCAGCAACTGCAATCCAAATTTGGATTGCCTCGAACTGCCCTTTATCAATATTTGCAACTTAGACATGCTCTGATGACCCAATTTGGTAACGCTTCTCCACACTTCAACCCAACACTGGTCCTGGACACCCTTATTGCCGCCTACAATATTAAGGATATTATTTTTTTATCCTTAAATTTGCTTATTAACCAACTTGACACTACAATCCCCTTTGAGTGCCAGGAGTAAGTGGGAGAACGACCTAGGCCCTATTAGAGACGATGACTGGATGGGTGCTGTGAGGGCTGTTCTCTCAGTGTCTTTGTCAACATCTCATAGACTTACCCAACTATTTATTTTTGCACAGGACCTATGGTACCCCTGCGTTCCTGTTCAAAAAAGGTGTCAGGATTGGCCCTTGTTGTCCAAAATGTGGATCCCAGATACATTTACTGTGGAGATGTCCTAAGTTGGTCTGATATTAGGATGCAGTGCTTAAGGTTATTCATTCCGTCTTCGGTATATTGTCATATAACACACCTAGTCTGCATACTTGCAATTTTTGATCTCCCTTGGAGTGATTTGTACCTCCAATTGGCTATACACAGAGCCTCATTTACTGCTAGGAGTCTGGTGGCAAGGTAATGGATATCCACCATGCCTCCCTCATTATCCAAATGGATTTCTGAGTTAGGTAATGCGTTCAAACATTACAATTTTATCTATCAATAGAGAGGGAATGGTGAAGATCATTTTTTCTTACTCTGGTCCAGATGGCTGCACTATTGTACACATTAAAGGGCACTCTAGAATTTCTTCATGTCATTATAATTTAGACATATGAGGGTCGGGTATGTGAGCTCAAGATATAATTTGACTAATCCAGTTCCAAGTCTCAATGTTTCTTTTTTAACTACATCAGTGTTGTAAATGTTTATATATGCCTAGAAGATTTGACCAAAATGAGTTAGTTCCTGGATACCGTTTTATCAATATGTGCATATGGTGGATGTGGGGTTTCTTTTTTTTTTTTGTGGTGTTATTTGTGGTTTTGGTTGTTTGTTATGTATTTATAGTATATAGTTTTCTTTTGTATTGACTGTTTAAAGAAAAACTTAATAAAAATTATCCGATATAAAATGTTTATGCATGAAAATAAAATTGTCAATTAATACCACAATAAGGAGTCAGCTGTATCTTTGAGACTATGAGCCTCTAAAATGAGTCCTCTTTGGCATTTCGAAAGATCGGTGTTTGCCTTTTATAGTCTCCTTTGCACAATGTCTCTCATGAACCTTCTGGTTGGAGTGCGGGTGAGGCAGGTTTATAAAAGACTTGTTAGATTTGCAGATTTTGATGTTGGTTCTCTCCTGTGTGAGGGCAGGTCCACACCACAAACTCCACGTTCCAGTGCGTTCGACCTCTGGAACGCAAGCCGGCTGGCTCCCTGCATTCAGGGATGGGAGGGGGCGTGGCAGTGCATTGGTCACATTCTGAAAGAATAAATGTTTTTTTCTCCTGTGTGATTTTTAGGGTGGGGTAACAAGACTAATCATGTGAGAGAAGATCTACCAGAGATATTCTACAACGAAAATATTTATGATTTTGATGAATATGGCTTCTCCCGCTGTGTAACTTCATGTTGCTTCCGAATTGGTGTCTGTGAAAAATCCTTGTCACATTCTCCATGTGGCTTTTCTACTATGTGAAATCTCTGGAGTAAGATGTGACCTTTGTGAGACGCATTTGTCACATTCTGAAATTATAAAAACATTTCTCCAGTGTGAATTTTTGGGTGTGTAACAAGACTAATCATGTGAGAGAAGATCTTGTCCCATTTTAAACATTAACGGGGGTTTATCTCCTGTGTGAATCTTCTGGTGCTTGGTAAGATGCCAACCTTGTGAGAAGGACTTGCCACACTCTGAACATTGAAATGGTTTTTCTCCCGTGTGAATCTTTTGGTGCTTACTAAGATGACAACTTTGTGAGAAGGACTTGCCACATTCTGAACATTGAAATGGTTTCTCACCTGTGTGCGTCCTCTGATGCCTGATAAGATTACACCTTTCTGAGAATAACTTGCCACATTCTGAACATGTAAATGGTTTCTCTCCCGTGTGAATTCTGAGATGCCTGATAAAATGATCCCTTTGTGTGAAGGCCTTGCCACATTCTGAACAATGAATTAATTTTTCTCCAGTGTGACTCTTGAGGTGTTGAGAAAGACTAGCACTACAGGAGAAGAACTTGCCACATTCTGAGCATATAAAAGGTTTCTCTCCTGTGTGGATCCTCTGGTGTATAGTAAGAGTAGAATTTTGTGAGAAACACTTGCCACATTCTGAACATTTAAATGACTTCTCTCCTGTGCAAGTCTTCTGGTGTATAGCAGGACGAAATTTGTCACATTCCAAACACCGAAATGGTTTCTTTTCAATGTTAATTTCCTGGTGTTTATTAGGAATATGACTTGCTAAGAAGGACTGGTCACATTGTGAACATTTTAATGGTTTCTCTTCTTCGAATGGTTTCTCATCTGTGTGAATCCTCTCATGTAGAGTAAGAGAAGATCTTTGTGAGAAGCACAGGTCACATTCTGAACATTTAAATGGTTTTTCTCCTGTGTGAGTCTTCTGGTGCATAGCAAGAAGAAACCTCAGAGGGAAGCATTTGTAACATTCCAAACACCTAAATGTTTTTTTTTTATTGTGAATCTTTAGGTGTTTATTAAGACTATTATTTGCTGAGAAGGACTGGCCACATTTTAAACATTTGAATGGTTTCTCTCCTGTGTGAATCCTCTTATGTTGAGTAAATTGAGAACTTTGTGAAAAGCTCTTGTCACATTCTGAACATTTAAATCGTTTCTCTCTTGCATGAGTCTTCTTATGTTGAGTAAGACAAGATGTTTGTGAGAAGCACTTGCCACATTCTGAACATTTAAAAGGTTTCTCTCCAGTGTGCATCCTCAGATGTGGAGTAAGATGAGATCTTTGTGTGAAGCACTTGTCACATTCTGTACATTTATATGGCTTCTCCCCGGTGTGAATCCTAAAATGAACAATTAGTTCTGACTTTTTTGGAAAACATTTTTGACACTCATAGCACTCATGTGGTTTCTTTGCAACTTTCGCCATCTTGTGTTAATGAAGGGTTGGTGTTGAATGGCCAATTGAGCTGATTAATATACCTGTATGAGAAATAAATACAAATGTTTACAAAGAACTTAATATTAACAACAGGCTGACAACAGATTATGTTTTGAGAGTTTTCAATTGAATCACTTCCTCAACACCCACAGCATAAAAAAATAGATCACTCTAGATAGTGCAGATAAAAATATATATCAACCAAATGCACTTCCATAGAAGTGACTAGGTCAGGTTATACAGTATCACCAAGAATATCTTCCAATGGAATCTCAGGTAACATAGCACTGAAGTTTGCAAACTCTTACAAAATGGCCGGCAGTAGGAGAGGAGATAAGCCAGTTGGGAAACCATGCTGTAAATTCTTGGAGATGCCTTAGCAAAGTAAACCACAAAAGCGTTCCAACCTGGTGAAAAGAAAGGGGACTGCAACTGTAATCTTGGTGATAAATGCGCCTTCACTACACTGACATGTTCCAGGGCTGTGCTCCTTCATTAGAGTTACCTATGAATGGGCACGGCCCTGAAACATGTAAGTGTAGTGGAGGTACTTGGGATGGTTTTGTAGTTTACTGCACTGAGGCTCACTCAGAGTTGTCTACCTGGCTTGTCTCCTCTCCTACTGCCGGACATCTTGTGAAGTGAATTCATAAGGTAGATTTACTAATGTAGTTGAGAATCTACACTTAAAATTGTGGAAAAAATAACTTCCATTATCCATTCATGTTACTTTGAATACTCAATAATGTGCAGATGAAAATAAAATACACTTATTTAATCTCAGCAAATGCAAATGGCGAATACAAATTATGTACAAGATTGCTAAAAAAAGGAAATATAAGACTAATATATTCAAGCTGCAATATATAAAGAGTAAGCGAAACTATTTGAACAAGTAACTCAATTGCACCATCATACAATATATAGATACCTGGAATAGTGTAGTATAGATTAGTGATGGGCTGCCGGTTCAAGTGGAGCGCAACTTTAAGTCGAACATTGCCTGTTTGAGAGTTCACCGAACTTTGTGGGATGTTCGT
Organism: Nanorana parkeri; assembly: GCF_000935625.1. Classification (NCBI taxonomy): domain Eukaryota; kingdom Metazoa; phylum Chordata; class Amphibia; order Anura; family Dicroglossidae; genus Nanorana; species Nanorana parkeri. The sequence goes on from NW_017308039.1 coordinate 34,570, forward strand.
GGTCTTTTCGACCACGTAACGTCCTACAAGGCAATATAGCCTCTGAAGCTCTAATTGGTTAAACCACTGGTCAGGTGCAAGACTTTGCCCAATCATGGCTCAGAGCTAAGTCCCAGCATCACACTATATAAGGTTGCCTACACCGCAGCCCTACGTATTGTGTTGCTGGAGTTAAAGGAGAACTATGGGGTTAGGGCTTTTCCCCATAGTTCTCCTTAGGGTAACGGGAGGACACAAACTAGCGTCCTCCCGTCACCCTAAGCTCAGTATACCGCGAGCTACAGCTCGCGGTATACCGAGACGCCGCAGCTGAAGCGGATCCCGACAACTATGTCTTGATCTGCCCAGCTGCGTGACTGACAGCTGGCTCTGCCTATCTAGAGGCAGAGCCAGCTGTACCCGCCCCCTCCCCCGTCCGTTCCGCCAGTCAGCGCTGGAGGATCGGGGAGGGGGGATACAGCCCTTCCCCTGGCACGGCAGAGAGCCATGACAGGATCGAGAGGTGAGCGAACGCCGGTATGCGTTTGCTCACCTCCCGATCTACTGAGCTGACCTGTGACAGTATCATTGTCAGAGGTCGGCTAGAACTATGAGGTGAGTGAAAAGCACTAACCTCATAGTTCTTTAAAAAAAGAGAGAGGTCTATAGCAGAGTTCTGTGATATACCCACCTGTCCTTCGGTCCGATTCCGGCACAGGGAACCAACTCACTCCTGCGCTGTCATCTGGCTCCTCCCACCTCCAGGGTTTAAGTCGCCACCATTAAATTGCCCGGCGTTCGAGCAAAGAGCAACACGCTGGGCCTGTCTCCTAACTCCCCTCAACTGAACCGGTCTCCTCCCAGAGACATTACTGACAGGCAGTCTGCACCGCCTTGCTACTAAGCCAGAGACCAAGCTCCCTGAAGGGATTGCTCTAACACACTGCTGCAGCTGAAGAAATTACCATACTGCTAAACTGCAAGTATAGCAACCATATCTCTACATGTGACTGTCTGAAAAGCTGTCTGCTACCACAACCATATCTCTGCAAAGCTGTCTGCTACCACAACCATATCTCTGCAAAGCTGTCTGCTACCACAACCATATCTCTGCATGTGACTGTTTGCATAGCAGTCTCCTATAGCAAACATATCTCTGCCTGTGTCTCATTGCCAGAGTATCTCCAATAGCAATGTATTGCTGCGCCTGGTTGCCAAGCTGTCTTCCATAGCAATCACAGGATTGTACCTGAGTGTTTATCCCTCTGTCTCCGATAGCAACCCTGGTAAATCCGGCCTGCTTCTTTCACAACCTGTGCCAGAGACTTACGTTTGTTTTTCCTTTTTTTTGGAAGTGAGGTAACTTCCGCAACATATATACGAATATATAATTTTGCTCCTTTTACCTGTGCCATACCCGTATTACTGATTGTGTATGCTTATGTGACCCCCCGTGTTCCTTAAATAAAGGGGAACTGTGAGGTAATACTTGTCTGTAGCTGTGATCCATACTAACCCAGCACAGAAGCTTAAAAGGAGAACTATGGGGTTAAGGCTTTTCCCCATAGTTCTCCTTAGGGTAACGGGAGGGCACAAACTAGCGTCCTCCCATCACCCTAGGCTCAGTATACCGCGAGATACAACTGGCGGTATACTGAGACGCCGCAGCTGAAGACAATTATGGACAATTATGTCTGGATCCGCCCAGCTGCGTGACTGACAGCTGGCTCTGCCAATCTAGAGGCAGAGCCAGCTGTACCCGCCCACTCCCCCGTCCATTCCGCCAGTCAGCGCTGGCAGATCGGAGCGGGGAATCCAGCCCCTCCCCTGTCACGGCAGAGAGCCGTGACAGGATCGAGAGGTGAGCGAACGCCGGTATGTGTTTGCTCACCTCCCGATCTACTGAGCCGACCTGTGACAGTCTCATTGTCACAGGTCGGCTAGAACTATGAGGTGACTGAAAAGCGCTCACCTCATAGTTCTCCTTTAACAAGTCCCATATACTGCGTCCCATATACTGCGTTGTGTACTATAGCAGTCAGTCATACTGGTCTATTATAGCAGTCGATCAGAACAGTTGATTCTAACAGTCGATTATTGCAGTCTATTGCAGTAAACATCATGTCAGAAAGGCCAAAAAGGAGAGGCAGACGCTCCCATGCAGCAATAAGAGGGCAAGCAGCCTCTGTGTCTGCAGGCCAAAGTCGTGGGCTTGGTCGTGGACAACGCTGGACCCCGTGATTAACCCTGGATTATATCGGTGGATCCATTTTTGGGGTTTTAAAAAAAATAAAATAAAAGAATTGTAAAAAACATGTCTGGACTTTTTAATAACTATTTTATTTAACCCTTTTTGGTGGTGGGGTTCCTCCTTAAAATTCCTACCAGACCTTTTAAGACGCTTTTTTTTTTTTCTTACATGGGGTCCCTCCTAAATATGACTTTTAGGGGGAACCCTACCCTTTTAAAAAAAAAAAATTGGTCCCTCCTAAAGGTGCCCATACACTGCACGATTCTCGTACGAGAATCCCGGGAAATCCCGCGATCGTACGAGAATCGTGCAGTGTATGGAAGGCATGCGACCGTTTCTACTGTACGGTCGCACGTCTTCCATCGAACCAGCATGTTTGAAAACCCACCGGGAATCGTACGATTCTCGCCGAGTTGGTGGCCTGCTGGTTCGACAAATGCCGAACGGGCCGGTGTGCGCACGCGCACACTGCCCGTTTGCAGTCAGCGTAAGCCCGCCCCTCATTACAGTCATCGCAAGCCCGCCCCTCAGGGGGCGTGGCTTGCGATGATCGAGAGTGCGATCTGCCCGTCCAAGATGGGCAGATCGTACGTTTTTTTAATCCCTTTACAACCATCACAAGACTAAGGTCTTGCGATGGTTGTACAGTGTATGGCCACCTTAAAGGGTCTTGTTTGGGAGGGGGAACTGCACGCTTTAAGAGTTTTAAAAAAAAAAGTAATTTTTTTTCTTTTTAAATGTCACTTTTTGCTGCAGCAGGTTCTATACATCGTACTGATGCGCCACTTCAAAAGCAGTTTATGGGGGACCCACCCCCCCGGCATGATATTTGAAGGAATTTGTATTCTTACCTTTTAAGTCATGTAAAAATCACTGTTTCTTTTAAAAACGTTTTGTTTTTTTTCCATTGATTCCTGTCCCCCTAAGGCAGTACTCGGACCCCCATACACCTTTTATGGCCAATAACTTGCATATAAGCCCTCTTAAAGGGGACAATCGTTTCCAAAAGTTCAACCCCCATTGACTTACATTGAGTTCAAACTTTTCGGCCGTTTGAATACAAATAGAACACGGGGGTGTCCAGCCCATCACTAGTATAGAGATATCTCTGCAGCTCCTTCCTCTCCTGACCGGTCTGTAATTCTAGTAACTGACTGAGCTCAGCCTCACCTTAAATACAATTCACCACAACTCACCAACATGAGGCGATATTAGATTTGCTAAAAAGTTAACATTTACCTAACAAAAGGCCTGTTTCCAATATTTCCAATAATATATAATGTGTCCAATTGGGCAGTGTGATCATCTATTACTGACCATCCCATTCATTAGCATGTTAATATTGGGATGGACTGTAACAGGAAAGATCGTATTTCCACCTTTGTATGAAAGTGACACGAAGGTGTTTGAGGAATAGAATCTGTGTAAATATAATGTGTATACAAAGCAGACACTGACCTGTGAGGTAGATCTCATATTAGAAGTCCAGCAATGGCGGATGTTTCCAAACTCCCTCCACAGGACACTGAACTCGTCCAGATGAGGAGCCCCTTGGATGTGTGTTGTAAAATGGAGATGGAAAAGTGACACGAAGGTGTTTGAGGAATAGAATCTGTGTAAATATAATGTGTATACAAAGCAGACACTGACCTGTGAGGTAGATCTCATATTAGAAGTCCAGCAATGGCGGATGTTTCCAAACTCCCTCCACAGGACACTGAACTCTCCAGATGAGGAGCCCCTTGGATGTGTGTTGTAAAATGGAGATGGGAAGTGATGTCATCATAGAGCGACTTGTGTCCACAATGTCATGAGATGTGTGCTGATGTCGCAGGATTTGAGACACAGGGGGTGTGAGATAGAGATGTCCAGTTCCTGAACGAATCGTTCTTTTGAATGGATTCTATTCAGTGAACAGGAGGAGTCGATTAATCTGAGTGAGCTGATCCGTGTGAAGCAGCTCGGTGTGTGACTCAGTGTGGAATGTATAGCAGAGAGACGCTCTTGAAATATGATGCTGGAGTGAGAGCCAGGCTTCGGCCAGCCCCTCCCTGCTCACCCCTGCAACCAATCACATCTCTGAACCAACAGCTCTGAGTCACAGTACACCGAGTCTAAAGGTGCCCATACACCTTACAATTATCTGCAGATTTTCTGTTGTCAGATGGAAAAAGTGCAACAGATTGGCCCAGCTGGAGATTCCTCCATCCACACAGTTAAGTGTAGATGGAGGAATCTGTTGCACCTTGAAGGTGTATGGCCAGCTTAACGTTGGCCACAGACCTTACAACCATCGCAAGACTTTTGTCTTGCGATGGTTGTAAGGTAATTAAAAACAACGTACGATCTGCCCATATTGGACAGGCAGATCGTGCTTGCGATAATCGCAAGCCCGCCCCGCTGAGGGGCAGGCTTCCGATGACCGCAATGCTGAACGGTCAGTGTGCGCTTGCGCACACTGGCCTGTGCGGCATTTATCTTACGAACATGCCACACACCCGCCGACAATCGTACGATTCGCGGCGGGTTTTCGAACATGTTCCTAAGATAAAAGTTGTGCGACCGTACTGTAGAAACTGTTGCACGCCTTCCACACACCTTGCGATAATCGTACGATCCGGGATTTCCCACGATTATCGCAAGGTGTGTGGGCACCTTAAGAATCCTACGAGTCTACTTAGTTAAAGAATCGTGAGTCATCAGAGCAGTTAAGCTGGCCACACACCTTACAACCATCGCAAGACTTTTGTCTTGCGATGGTTGTAAGGTACTTAAAAAAAAGCACGATCTGCCTATCTTGGACAGGCAGATCGTACTTGCGATGATCGCAAGCCGCGCCCCCCTCAGGGGCAGGCTTCCGATGACCGCAATGCCGAAGGGGCAGTGTGCACTTGCGCACACCGGCCCGCCCGGCCTTTATAGTACGAACATGCTAAACACCCGCCGAACATCGTACGATGCTCGGCGGGGTTTCGAACATGTTCGTAAGTTAAAAGTCGTGCGACCTTACAGTAGTAGAGGTCGCATGGCTTCCACACACCTTACGATAATCGTATGATCGCGGGATTTCCCGCAATTATCGTAAGGTGTGTGGACACTTATCTGTGTGGATGGAGTAATCTCCACCTGGGCCAATCTGTTGCACTTTTTCCATCTGACCACAGAAAATCTGCAGATAATTGAAAGGTGTATGGGCAGCGTTACAGAGTCAAAAGAATGGTGAGTCACCACCAGTAGAACAATACACTGAATCAATGAGCAGGTTGCAGCAGTGATAAGGGCCAGACAGCCAGGACAGTCAACAGGGAGATAAGAGAAATAACACAAAGTTTGGTTTAGAGGAGATCCTCATTCCGATTGATGGTTTAACCCTTTAGGATCAAATTGGCTTCTCAAGGAGATATGTATGTTAAAGGTACAGACATCCCTTCTGAAACATCTGTCTCATGGGATTGTACTCCCCATTGACACCCATCATACCATAATAAATAACCTAAATAATTAAGTAAAACACAACAATGAATGTGGAATAACTAAAGGCCGCGGCCACTTTACGGGGTTTTAACAAATGTAACCAATAAATAGACTTTATTACCAAACAAAACCTCTGTTAACCATTAACAGACCAACATGCTTAGTCACTACGACTCAAGCAGCAATAACTTATACCAACCAAATTTACCGTTTACCAAACATTGTTCACCCACAAAGTGGGCGACAACACCCCTGACCAGCGCACCCTGAGTTACATGCACCCCTGACACCGCACCCTGTCTTACATGCACCCCTTACCGCCGCACTCTGCGTTACAGGCACCCCTGACCGCTGCACTCTGCGCTACGTGCTCCCTGACTACCGCACCCAGTCTTACATCACCCCTGACCGCCGCACCCTGTCTTACATGCACCCTTGACCGCCACATTCTGCGCTACAAGCACCCCTGACTGCCGCACCCTGTCTTACATGCACCCCTGACCGCCGCACTCTGCGTTACATGCACCCTTGACCGCCACACTCTGCGTTACACGCCCCCCTGACCGTTGCACCCTGCGTTACACGCACCCCTGACCGCTGCACTCTGCACTACATGCACACCTGATCACCGCACTCTGCGTTACAGGCACCCCTGACCGCCACATTCTGCGTTAAAAGCACCCCTGACCACCGCACCCTGTCTTACATGCACCCCTGACCGCCGCATTCTGCGTTGCAAGCACCCCTGAACACCGTACTCTGCATTTCACGCACCCTTGCCCACCGCACTCTGCATTACACGCACCCGTCGCATTCTGTATCTCCTTTTTAATGATATTATTTACCCCTCCAGTCCTGAGTTTTTCACACCCCCTGGACCTCAACCATGACCTCTACAGTGGGGTAGATAATTACACATTTACAAACAAGGTTTTAAAGAAGACACAATTTATGGTTTTAGTCAGTGGCGTCACAAGGGGGGTGCGGCCCGCACCCGGGTGACACCATTGTAGGGGTGACACCAAAATGACTTAGTCATTTTGGTGTCACCCCCCTCTGAAAAGTCGGGGCGCTCGGTCATGGACAGAACGCCCGACAGTATCAGGAGAGAGGAGGGGACCCGGCGGCATACCTGGCACACTCACAAACCAGCATGTAAAACAACTTGTCTCACCACTAAGGACAATGACAGAGGTTTGGATACACGTCTTCTGCAAAAGGATGTGTAAGCCGCACTGCCGCTTATAGTGCGGTCCTAACTCTAAACTATGAGAGTCTCCATCTTGGAGCACATGGGGGCAGAAGATATCAAATTGGGTGCAGGCCTGTCAGGAGGACGCCCCACCTCCTTAAAGGTACAGAAACACACAAGGGATCCCGCACATCCCATTGGCAGCTGAGAAACCCCTTGTGATCCCTTGTGTGTTTCTGATCCAAAATCAGAATGGCTGATCTGACAGAAAATCAGACTTGTGACAGCTCTGAGCACTGCCTCACTGGTGATCAATGTTCCCCAGGAGCTGCCCCCCCACCCCTTCTCTGAATCAGAGTCTTCTGATTCGGATCTTCTATGAAGAGTCAGACAGCTCCTGAGCTTCCGTTCACTGGCTTGTCAGCCGACTCAGCAAGTGAACCAAATATTCTATTCATTGATCTGTTCTTTTGAATGAACTGATCCAAATGAACCGATTCTTTTAAAAGATCCGAACTTCCCATCTCTACAGTGTGCTTAGTGTAGAATGAATATGAGACCGGCATTGTAATATGATTCTAGAGCAGAGCTCAGCTTCTGCCAGCCCCACCCACCCCCTCCCTTCAACCAATCACATCTCTGAACTAGCTACAACCTCTAACAGCTCTGACTCACAGTACATGGAGTCTAAAGCTGGCCATACACCTTACAACCATCGCACGACTTTCATCCTGTGATGGTTGTAAGGTAATTAAAAGCTTGTACCATCTGCCTATCTTGGACAGGCAGATCGTACTTGCGATCATCGCAAGTCCTCCCGCTGAGGGGAGGGCTTCCGATGATTCCAATGATGAGTGGGCACAATGATGCTTGCGCACACCGGCCCGTGCGACATTTGTCTCCCGAGAACGCCACTAACCCGCCGAAAATCGTACGATTCTCGGCAGGTTTTCAAGCGTGCTCGGGAGACAAAAGACGTGCGACCGTACAGTAGAAATGGTTGCACGTCTTCCATACACCTGCCGATTATCGGATGTTCGCGGGATCACCCGCGATTATTGTACGATAATCAGCAGGTGTATGGGCACCTTTAGACTCGTGACTCAGATGGAAAGTTTGGATCGTCAAATGAATCGGCTCTTCGGTTCACTTGCTGAGTCGGCTCACTTGCTGAGTCGCAAGTGAACGGAAGCTCAGGAGCTGTCTGACTCTTCATAAAAGATCCGAATGAGAAGACTCTGATTCAGAGAAGGGGGGCAGCTCCTGTGGCTCATTCTAGTGATCAGTGCCTTGGCTCAGAGAGGTCACATATTTGGTTTTATGTCAGGCCAGCCATTCTATCACATCAGCCAATGTCATCACTTCTGGTGACGCGCAATCAGCTAAAAGTAAAAAGCTGTAAAAAAAAAAGCGTGTTCCTGCGCATGCGCTCTGCATTTTGATGAGGTGATGTCACATTGGTAGTCAGATTTGTCCCTAGTCTTTACAGCGCATGGGTGGGAATAACCAGGGCCGGATTTACTCCCCCTGCCGCCCCAAGGCCAGGTTCCACAATACGCCCCCCCCGCGCCGCCAAGCCCCCCC
>NW_017308039.1:44273-66924 GCF_000935625.1 Nanorana parkeri
CACTACGGAGCCGGTGGGCGGAGCCTCGGGCCGCCCCGTCGTGATTGGACGGTGGTGGACCGTAGTGTGCGGCCGCCGGACACCTTACACCGGCAACTTCCCCACAAGGTCACCGCTGCCGCCCCCTCGGCGCTCTGCCGCCCCGAGGCCGGGCCTCATGGGAAATCCGGGCCTGGGAATAACGATAGGATTTTAGTACCGTGGGCGCAGTACCCGCGGTAGTAAATCCAATCGTTATTGCGCTGTAAAGACTAGGGACAAATCTGACCAATGTGACATCAGCTCATTAGAATGTGGAGCGCATGCGCAATAACACGCTTTTTACACCTGATCGTGCGTCACCAGGTAACGACTTTCGTGCAGTGTATGGAAGGCGTGCAACCGTTTCTACTGTACGGTCGCACGTCTTCCGTCGAACCAGCATGCTAGAAAACCCGCCGGGAATCGTATGATTCTCGGCGAGTTAGTGGCCTGCTGGTTCGACAACTGCCGAACGGGCCGGTGTGCTCACGCGCACACAGCCCGTTTGCAGTCATCTTAAGCCCGCCCCTCATTACAGTCATCGTAAGCCCGCCCCTCAAGGGTTGTAAAGTGTATGGGCACCTGAAGTCTCTCCTGTGTGTTCATTTATATTGTAGCAGGAGAGAGGAATCCGTCCCCCAGACCTCACTTCACACAGAGATCCTCCATCTGATCAGCTGCTGTCTCTCCGCCTTCAGCAGCATTGTATGGAAGTTCCCTGCTGTCACTGTCACCGTCTCCTGCTGCTACGGCTGCCTCTCTACCTCAGCTCCTGGTGTACACAAGCAGCCATGTAACAATGTGCTGTACTGTGCTGCTGTGTGCTCAGCTGACATCTTTACAGAGGCCGGCAGGAGGTCTGGGAGGATGATGTATACATTCCTCCTCTCTCCCTCCCCCGGAGGTATCACAGTGACAACTAGCAAAGAGAGAAGGAAGCTGAACATTGAAAACTTCCAGCAACAGGAACTAGATTGGGGAAGTCTGCTTGCTGTCTTCTCTTCTCTCCTCTCTTAATATCCATCCTGTCTCTTTCTGTATCTGTGCTCTCTCCCTGTGTCTTTGCTGTCTGTCTCACTCTATGCTGTCTCCTCTCTCTCCCTCTCTCCATTATTATAGATGGGGTTTTTTTTATATTATCCTGCAGCTCTCTATTTTATATGTAATGTTTCTTTATAACATTCAATAAAACGTTATAGACAATCATTTTTGTATCTTATCTTGATTTTTTGTTTTCTAGAATATTTCTGTAAGGTTTTGTATGTCTTCTAGATCTGTGCACGATGGTTAAATTCACACTGTGCGTGAACGTGCGATTTATAATTCCTACAACTTCCTATGAGAGGAATCCCAAATTGACCATTTGGTTTCCTGCTGTCACCCATTCAAGTTAATGATTGGGTGACAACGACTGCCTATGAAAGCGGCTATATACGTGTGATTGTATGTCATATGATTACATGCGGTTTGCAATGCATCACTTTTGCAGGACGCATTCATCTTGCATTCTCATGTAAAAGTGGCAATCCACATGTAATTGTATGTGATATGATCACATGCGCTTTGCAATACATCGTTGTTGCTGGACGCTTCTAACCTGCATGCAAATGTGAAAGTGACATGTATCCTGCGTGCACCTATGAAAGCAGCAATCCACGTGTAATCAGATTTCATGTGGATGGACTAGATCAGTGTTGGTGGACGCATGTATCCCGCGTCCGCCTAAGAGGCAATTCACATGTCATGATATGAGCACGGTGTTCTGTGTAAGTTTACAAGTTTAAACTGAGTCCCGGCGGGTCTGTTTAAACAGCCCTGATGCCCGCGACGTACACTGTACGTCGTTGGTCGTGAAGGGGTTAAAACTGGGAGGGACAATAACAGGAAAGATCCTTAACGTTAGCAGCTCAATAATTGGCTCAATAGATACCAGCAACAGATTACACAATACCTTCTTTATCATTCGCAATGGTCAACAGATACTTTGTAGTCTTTTCCAAAAATGACCCATTGTTTGCTCTCAATACTGTTACATTGCCGGCTTATTATTCTTTGCATACCTTATTTTTCTTTTCCTCTCCGTGCTGCTCACAGTGGCCATTTTAACTAAGGGCAGATTACTAGCTCTCCCTTTACTTCTCGGAACTCTGGCACATGTGATGTGCATGACCATATCCATCCAGGGATGTCCAAATTGCGGCCCTCCAGCTGTGGTGAAACTACAAATCCCATGAGGTTTTGCAAGATTCTCACAGACACGACTCCCGGAGAGAGATCCTTCATGGGATTTGTAGTTTCCCCACAGCTGGAGGGGCGCAGTTTGGACATCCCTGTCCTAGTCACTTCAGGAGAATAAAATGCCTTTCCTTGAAATCTCAGATTACAGATGAGATTTCCCAGCAATGCTCTGCTGATGTAACCTTCCCAGGATGCAATGCTTGGGAAGGATTACATCACTTGTGTGAAAGTGCACCAGGAAGTGGAAAACAATTGCAAGTAAAATAGAAATATGTTTTGATTGAGACCTGAAACTTCCGGGTCTGGAGGGCCACATTATAAGCACAGCACCACCTGCACAACGCACCTGCCAGCTATGCTGCACATGCTGTAGTGATGTTATTTCTGTCTGCAACTACCCTACTCCCAGATAGCAAGGATAACTTGTTGTAGAATTGCAGAAAACTCGCAGCACAAGTTCTAGCTGACACTTTTTGAATTTGTAGCAAATTTGCTTGGCAAGTCTACAGCAAGAGTCCTGCAGGTCTAAAGGTCCCCACACACCTTACGATAATCGCGGGAAATCCCGCGATCGTACGATTATCGTGAGGTGTGTGGAAGCCGAGCCGTGTGTGGAAGAAAGCGCACACTGCCCGTTCGGCGTTGCGGTCATCGGAAAACCCGCCCCTCAGGGGGGTGGCTTGCGATCATCGCAAGTACGATCTGCCTATGCAACATAGGCAGATAGTACGTTTTTTTAAGTACCTTACAACCATCGCAAGACAAAAGTCTTGCAATGGTTGTAAGGTGTGTGCCCAGCCTAAAGGTGGCCATACAGTGTACAACCATCGCAAGACCTTAGTCCTGCGATGGTTGTAAAGGGATTAAAAAAACCTACGATCTGCCCATCTTGGACGGGCAGATCGCACTCTCGATCGTCGCAAGCCACGCCCCCTGAGGGGCGGGCTTGTGATGACTGTAATGAGGGGCGGGCTTACGCTGACTGCAAACGGGCAGTGTGCACGTGCGCACACCGGCCCGTTCGGCAGTTGTCGAACCAGCAGGCCACCAACTCGCCGAGAATCGTACGATTCCCGGCGGGTTTTCAAACATGCTGGTTCGATGAAAGACTGCGACCGTACAGTAGAAACGGTCGCACGCCTTCCATACACTGCACGATTCTCGTACGATCGTGGGATTTCCCGTGATTCTCGTACGAGAATCGTGCAGTGTATGGGCACCTTTAGCAAGAGCTCTGCAAGTGTACAGCACTTTTGCAAAGCACATTGATCTGGAGACTTGCAATGTGGACTTGCTGTAATTGTGCAACAAAATTGTGAAGCTCGGCAAGTCTGCAATAGTTTAGCAAGTCATTTTCAAACTTGCAGCTCAATTGCTTGCTATCTGGGCTGTTTGATATGTTCTTACTTTGATATAATTAACGTAAGTGTATTATACTGCAAATCAATAAAAAACTCTTGATTTAAAGAAATATGTTTTATTTAGCTAATTAATGGAAGACGATTTCATATCAGCATGCAGATCAAGATGCTGATGTGATTTTTAGTCAATGGGAGTAAAGGTCCATTTTTAACTGCAAGGTTTTCAAGGGTAGAAACAGGCTGGAGTACTCACACTTTTTCAGTCTTTTTCAGTACCAAGAAGGACATTTTAAACCTTAAAAACTCTGGGTCTGATATCGTCAATCTATACACAACTTATACAAAAGTTACTCAAGAAATATCCCTTTAAGAGTAGAGAACAATGGGTGGAAGAATCAGGGGATACATCTGACGCACTTTGGGGGAAAAAAATTGAATATTCCTTTAGCGTGTATCTCTTTTGCTGTCACACAGGCATTACCAAAAATCACAAATTTCAATACAGAGAATCTAATTTTAAAAACTTCCAATTTACAGTGGGCAGATTTGGCTCGCAGCTGCCGTCATCCCTAGCAGGTTCCACCAATTAAATAAAAAATAGAGAATTAAAAAAAAAATACATAAATAAATACATAAAAATATACATTTTTAAAAATGTATATTTTTATGTATTTATTTATGTATCTTTTTTACATGTATCTACATGTATCTTTATGTATTCTTTTAAAATCTTACATTGAAAATTTTCAAACTTACATACAATTTGACTCCTCCCATGCTCGCCTCCAAGACTTCACTAGAGTCCCTCCCATCCTCTGGAACTCTCTACCCCAACCTGTCCGTCTATCTCCCACACTAACTGCCTTTAGGCGTTCCCTTTAAGACTCCTCTCTTCAGGGAAGCCTATCCCACCTCAACCTGACCACTGAACCATCACGTTCTCAAACAATTCATCCCCACACAGCTACCTCCTCATGTATCACTTCCCCCTCCCTTTTTAGATTGTAAGCCCTCACGGGCAGGGCCCTCCTTACCATCTTGTCTTGAATTGTATTGTGATTGTAATGTCTTCCTTATATTGTGAAGCGCTGCCCAAACTGTTGGCGCTATATAAATCCTGTATAAAAATATAATAATAATAATAATTTGACCAGTTCAAGGAGAAGTCTCCTATAGTGGGACACAAGCAGCAGAGGCTCTAATTAAAAGGTGGTGAGAACAATTTACCACCTCCCTTGCAATTATGGTGTCTGCAATCATCTAATTGAACAGTGTGATTATCCTTTGTTTTGGCCCCGTTCACACCTGGGCGTTTTGTAGCGCGTTCCTACGCTCTGCAAAACACTCAAACACCGAAATCCCATTATTTCCTATGGGTATGGTTCACACCTGGGCGTATTACAGGCCGTATGAACGCGCTACAAAACGTCCTACGCCCAAAGAAGTACAGGAGCTTCTTTGGGGCGTATTTGCCGCGCTTATCCATTGGGATACAGCCAGGTAGCCCTCGTAAACACGCGCTTGTCGCAATTGACAAAATGATTTCAGTATCATGGAAATGGTCAACAGATACTTTGCGGTATTTTCAAAAGATCACAAAGTTTTCTCTGAATTCTGTTGCATAAAATATGCATGACTGTTTAAATAACCAGTAAAACAGCAAAAAGTTTTCTCAGCACACTCACCAGCCATTTTGCAAAAAAACCTGTCTAACAGCTAAGGTTAGTAACAAGGTTAGTAACATGGAAATGAGGCAATAAGAGCGCAAATCCTGGGAGTGTAAAGGGTGTAGGCACAACCAGTGTCTATGCGTTACAGGTAGAAAGAACAAAAAACAAAAAATTAGGGACTTACTTGAGGAGCCAAGGGTCCTGGCAAGGGGGGCCCCAATGGGGTTCTAGCGATGCTTACCTTTCCTTTTTGAGCTTGAGAAAGAGGATCACCTCGAAACGCGTCGCTCCTTCACCACCTCCCCGTGCACGTTCTTCCCCAGCCTTCTGTCACTTCCACTCCATCACGTCCTAAAAACACTGCGATCAAGACTAGAGGCAGCCTCTCCACCAGCCCCTCGGCACACACAGCACTCAGTTCAGATTGGTTTTAATTTATCCTTTCACCCCAGGGATACACCGAATACGTCCCGCATCGCTAGAACCCCATTGGGGCCCCCCTTGCCAGGACCCTCGGCTCCTCGGCACATGTAACTAAAACCTCTGTTTTTAACCTTAGCGGTTAGACAGGTTTTGCTTGCTGGCTGGTGAGTGTGCTGGGAAACTTTTTGCTGTTGTACTGTATAAATCCCTTCCCTGTGCACCTTGCTGTAAAGCTGGTTGAGTTGATGAGTGCGTTTGACATTTGTTTTGCTTGTTTAAATAACCAGTCACATGTAGCATGGCTATAAATTAACCCATTTTGTCCTGAATTAAAGTGGCCCAATTTGATGCATGGAAGTGGAATAGACTTTATAAGGTTACCTAGAGAGTAACAGTTTTCTAAAATACACAAAGGATGCCACTGCTGGCCTTTTAAAAATGCTAGTTGTCTGGCTATTATGCTGACCCCAAGGCATCAATATATTCTTAAATCACTTACCAGCAACAACTGTGTTGATCTGGACAATCTTTGTGTTTTTGTTTTTTATTAATCCTTATTTTTCTAGGTTAGGGTTTTAAATTCTTAAATCCAGAGAATTCAAATGCATTTTGCAAGAATGAAAAAAAATCAGCAATGGCAGCCTTGGGGTATGTTCACACCAGATGCGGTGAGTTCGGCCTGATTCTGGCCGGAACGCACTGCATCCCGGCCAGCTCACTTTTTTGTGGGGCAGGAGTTGGCGTGGCGGGCCATTGAAAAGAATGGCACTGTAGCCACGCCCTCCGGCCGCAATGCGATTGCCTGGACGGGATAGCAAGGCACATTGTGCCTGCGGTCTGGTGCGATCAAAATGCTGCAAGCACTATTTTGATCGCACCGGAACGCACTGCATCTGGTGTGAACGAACCCTCAATGTCCTTTGCATGAAAGGATTACTTTTACAATCAGTTAGAAGCTTTAGAAGAACTTATCAGAAAACTAGATGGAGAATCTCTGAGATGGGCTCATACCGCTTCGGCTTCATCATCTTCTCTTTCCTTGGCCTGAGGGCTCATTAGCACAGAAAGTTCATTTATTAAAGTTCATACACAGTAATATATAAAATAAAAGTGTAGCGCTCACCCCCGAAGGAGCCGCTGAATATTGAAATGGGTTCTCCTACCTGTTGGTTCCAGCTACCGGTCCCCTTTGATCAGCAACAGCACACCGACACTCAAGGACAGAACGGCTCGAGTCTTAGGGTCTTTTTAGGGTATTTATTTGCAACAATAATAGGAGAGAGAGGGTTTAGGGTCTGTAGGATGCCCTTGGAATCTTCTGAGGACAGCTTTCTCCCCTAGCAACCGCCAAGGCTGAAATCACTGCGATCTGGTCCCATGGACCAATAGTAGTAGTGCTGTGAACAGATACCTGGAATAGGGTGTGGGATCTCCCTTGTGGGTCCCAGACGGACGCTCGCACCAGCTCCTCTGCGGTACCCCTCAACAAGCGGACTCCTCCCCGACCCAGCTTCCATCAGGTATTTTCCTTAGCAACAGGATCTGGAATCTCCGTGCCCTTAGCATCTGCAACTGCCAAGGAGCACTCCAGTTTAGTGGTAGTATCTTCTTAGAACAAGGCACCCATCACCTGCCACGTGTATGGGCCCAGCAAAGTATCAGTGTATCCTAGGCCTCTAGGCCCCTCAGCACCTGCCATGTGCTGAGGCCCAGGCCATTTGCTCTGCATCACACACAGTCCTCCTAGGGCGAGGCCCCTAGGGGAAGAGAGCTCTCCACAGTGTCCCCAGACCTCCACCACCTGCCCCCAACCATGCCCCCGAGTCATCCCACTCAGGGACCGACCAGGGTCAGGTGCATAGCCACAACCTGAGGGCGGATCCTCCCCCACTGCATGCCAAGGCTCCCCCCTCCTCAGCAACAGGAGGAGCAATCGATCCAGCAGACTCAGAGACACCCACAGAACGCAGAGCTCCGTACAATCAGCACCCAGACTGGTTACAGTCCAGGTATCTCTAAATTGAATAGCGACATTTTAGAGGGCGCTACAAAAGCAAACACAGTAAATCATAAATTGGTCCCGTGTGTGGAAAACATCTTGCTTTTCCTTACAGGTGAATTTGTTGAATATTTAGTTTATAAATTGTTAGGTCCAAACTTCGGTGTTTCTTGGAAGCAGCCTGGTGGAATCTGCAATTAGTCTTTGGGGTAATTTTTTGCTCACAATGAGAAAAACTTTTCAAACTGACATCTTCCTGCAAGTAATCCAACGTCACATCTCTAATCCATCCTACAGTGGGGAGGAGTGGTGTGAATATTAGAATGACGATCACAGGAGAAGCTTTAAGATGTTGATGGTCCATGTTCATCAGATATCATTCAATATTGTTCAATCATGACAACAAGCATACAAAATTTCCATAATGGAAAAATTACATGAAACTGATGTTATTTCGCTTTTTTCTTCACTTATCCCTTTCTTGCCATGATTGTGTTTTAAATCAATAGAGATTACAAAGTGTATACTATTTTCAATTTGATAGATCCTTTATACCTCTACAATGATGAGAGGATCAGCAAGGCTCAGACTTTGTGCAGCACCTTTAAAGTGACATTAAAGTCAAAAGCCCCTCCCCCCCCCCTCCACAGTGCTAATGTAAGGACTTTAGCACCTTAAATGATTTCTCTTTAAGGAGAACTATGGGGTTAAGGCTTTTCCCTATAGTTCTCCTTAGGGTAATGGGAGGACACAAACTAGCGTCCTCCTGTCACCCTAGGCTCAGTATACCGCGAGCTGTAGCTCGCGGTATACTGAGACGCCGCAGTATACTGCTCGCGGTATACTGAGACGCTGCAGTATACTGCTCGCGGTATACTGAGACACCGCAGTATACTGCTCGCGGTATACTGAGACGCCGCAGCTGAAGCGGATCCTGACAATTGTGCCGGGATCCGCCCAGCTGCGTGACTGACAGCTGGCTCTGCCTATCTAAAGGCAGAGCCAGCTGTACCTGCCCCCTCCCCCGTCCGTCAGCGCTGGCGGATCGGAGCTGGGGGGAATCCAGCCCCTCCCCTGTAACGGCAGAGAGCCGTGATAGGATCGAGAGGTGAGCGAACGCCGGTATGTGTTCCCTCACCTCCCGATCTACTGAGCCGACCTGTGACAGTCTCATTGTCACAGGTTGGCTAGAACTATGAGGTTAGTGAAAAGCACTCACCTCATAGTTCTCCTTTAAATCGATCATCTTCTTCTTTACTGTCCTTTTCAGCTGTCCCTCTAGCACTGGTGCGGGTCTCCGATCCAGCACTGACTTATCTGTCCTCCTCTTCTCTCATGTCCCACGGAGTCTGTGCGGATGCTCGCTGCTCCATAGAATTACCTTGTGTCTCTCCTCGTCTCCCGGCCAAACATCGGAACTGCACATGCGCCCGCCCCAAGATCCTTTGCGGCCACACGAGAAATGTTCAGATGCTCGGACGGGAGCGCGCAGCGGAGACACAGGTAAGTATTAGCCCTTTTAAATGTTTTTGTCGTTTTGCATATATCTACTGCTTGCAATATATGCAAAAACATGTGAGGGAATAACCCTTTAAGGAAGCAGAGTCTACCTGTGTAATGCTTTATAATGGCTGACCCATGGACATACGTTATTATAAGGCACACATTTCAAATGTTGTATTTAAAACATTAAACAATAGTACAAATTGACATTATGAAGTAAATCAGGATAAATACCTCAGAAACCTATATTTAATTCTGAAAGTTAATGTTTCCTCTCTCAGGCCTCGTTCACACCATATGCAGTGCGCTCTGGCCCGATTCTGGCCGGAACGCACTGCCTCGCATTGCGGCCGGCTCACTTTTTTGCCGCGCTGGAGGGGGCGTGACAGCCCATTGAAGTGAATGGCACCATAGCCACGACCTCCGGCCGCAATGCGATCGCCCGCATGGGATCGCAAGGCAAATTGTGCCTGCAGTCCGGTGCAGTGCGATCAAAGTGCTGCAAGCACTATTTTGATGGCACCGCACCGGACTGCAGGCACAATGTGACTTGCGATCCCGTGCGGGCGATCGCATTGCGGTCGGAGGGCGTGACTACGGTGCCATTCACTTCAATGGCCCGCCACGCCCCCTACTGCCCCACAGAAAAGTGAGCCGCCCGCAATGCAATGCAGTGCGTTCCGGCCAGAATCGGACCGGAACGCACTGCTTATGGTGTGAACTAACCCTTAGGGAAATGTAGGAACATACCGAGGTAAGGAAAGATCTAACACTCCAAGAAATATAAAAACATAGCGGCTCCACCTGTGTCTAAAAAACACTGTTGTGATTGACAATTTAAAACCTTAAAGGGTTTCTAAACCCTCCAGTTTTTTTCATATATCTACTGCTAGCAAGCAGTAGATATATGCAAAAAGTTTTTTTTTTAAACAAACCGCTTTAACAGCGGTTTAAACTTACCTGTGTCTTTCCTGTGCGCTCCCATCCAAGAATCCGAAAATGCTCGGGCGGCCGCAAAGCATCTTGAGGCGGGCGCATGCGCATTTCGGATTTTCCGCCGGGAGAGACGCAAGGTAAGTCTATGGACATGTGCACTCACTGAAAACGTCAGGAAAGAAGAAGATGATCGGTATAAGAAACATAAATTTAAAGCTAAGTGCTTTCATTAACATTGGGGGAGGGAAAACATTTTTTGACTTTAATGTCACTTTAACTCCTGACAGCAGTTTTCTTTTAGAATATAGTTTAATCCTCCTCTCCTAGATAAACGATAGAACAGAATTCGGACTTTTATACTAAGCTTAAAATCATCATAAGGTTAAAATGTTGAACACCAAACCATGAATGACTTGTATATTGACCCAGTTTATTTTGTACACATTTGAGTATTTCTACACAATTTTATTCTTCATACAATCAACTTTTTTTAAAACATTTTTGCAATTTAGCCATCTTCTGAAAACTTATATTAGCCTGTTCAAATAGTATTTGTGGCTTTAATTCTAATTATGTCTATACTAGAAAATAAAAAAGGTTTAATAAAAAATATGTTTTAGGATATGAAAATAACATTCTGTCAATTAATGCAATAAGGAGTCAGCTGTATCTTTGATACTTTGAGCCCCTAAAATAAGTCCTATATGTCCTCTTTGGCCTTTCCAGAGATCGGTGATTGTCTGTTAGGCCTTGTTCACACCAAATGCAGAGCAGATCTGCATGAGTTTCTGCACACGCAGTGCAGTGGGTTGTGCCTCATTTTTGCCACGTTTTTGATGCATTCCGGGCCGTTTTTGGTTAAAAAAATGTCTTATTTAGTTTGAAATGGGCTTTCAGTGCGTTCCAGGCGTTTGCATGCATTTTTGATGTGTTTGCATGTGTTCCAGAGCAGGTAAAATAGGGCCTGCTGCAGTTTTTTTTACATGCTCTGGAACTGAATGCTGCAATGTGAATTGGAGCTAAAAATACCATTAGAATACATTGGACGCAGTTTTGATCCGGTCTTGGTGTGAACAAGCGCTTATAGTCTCCTTTGCACAATGAACCTTCTGGTTGGAGTGCGGACGAGACAGGTTTATAAAAGAGTTGTTGCATTTGCAGATTTTGGCTTCTCTCCTGTGTGAAGCTTTTAAAGCTAGATCAGAGATATTCTACAACTAAAATATTTATGATTTTGATGAATAGGACTTCTCCCGCTGTGTATAACTTCATGTCGCTTACGAATTGGTGTCTATGAAAAATCCTTGTTACGTTCTCCATGTGGCTTTTCTCCCATGTGAAATCTCTGGTATGGAGTAAGATGTGACCTTTGTGAGAAGCATTTGTCACATTCTGAAATTATATATATTTTTTTCTCCTGTGTGAATTTTCAGGTGCGTAACAAGACTAATCATGTGAGAGAAGATCTTGTGACATTTTAAATATTAAAGTAGACCTTTACCCCCTTTTACTTGTAAACAGAGTTAATCCACTTCCTGGTCCACTTCTGGCACAACTGATGTCATGTGCCAAAGTGTTGCATCCTGGGGAGGTTACATCAGCAAAGCATTGCTGGGAAAACTTATCTGTAATCTCATGAGATCTCAGGGAAAAGGCGTTTTCCTTCCCTGAGATGATGTGCATGATCAAATATCCTAATCACATGTGCCAGAGCTTCAGGAAGTAAAATGAGAGCTAGTAACCTGCCCTTAGTTAACATGGCTACTGTCAGAAGACTGCGAAAGAAGAGATAAATAAACGTAAGCACAGAAAGAAAAGCCTGGAACTATCTAGAAGTATGTGTTTGTAAATTGCCATTACTAAATCATTTCTAAAAGGTGTGTTTGTTGTTATTTTAAAGATATGGGGAAAGTTCCTTTTTACAAAGGTTTATCTGCTGTGTGAATCTTCTGGTGCTTTTTAAGATGAGAACTTTGTGAGAAGCACTTGCCACATTCTGAACATTTAAATGGTTTCTCTCCTGTGTGAATTCTCTGATGCCTGGTAAGACGACCCTTTTCTGAGAAGGACTTGCCACATTCTAAACATGTATATGGTTTCTCTCCTGTGTGAGATCTGTAATGCTTGATAAAATGATCCCTTTGTGAGAAGGACTTGCCACATTCTGAACATTGAATTGGTTTTTCTCCGGTGTGAATCTTGAGGTGTTGATAAAGACTAGAACTACATGAGAAGCACTTGCCACATTCTGGACATGTAAATGGTTTCTCTCCTGTGTGGATCCTCTGGTGACTAGTAAGATGAGAACTTTGTGAGAAACCCTTGCCACATTCTGAACATTTAAATGGCTTCTCCGTTTTAATCTTCTGGTGTATAGCAGGATGACCCTTCTGAGAGAAGTATTTGTCACATTCCAAACACCTAAAGGGTTTCTCTTCAATATTAATCTTCTGGTGTTTATTAAGAATATGATTTGCTGAGAAGCACTTGTCACATTCTGAACATTTCATTGGTTTCTCTTCTGTGTGAACCCTCATATGTTGCATAAAAGAAGATCTTTGTGAGAAGCACATGTCACATTCTGAACATTTAAATGGTTTCTCTCCAGTATGAATCCTCTTATGTAGAGTAAGATTCGTTTTTTGTGAGAAACACCTGCCACATTCTGAACAATTAAATGGCTTCTCTCCTGTGTGAGTCATCTGGTGCATAGCAAGAAGAAACTTCCGAGAGAAGCATCTGTAACATTCCAAACACCTAAATGGTTTATTTTCAATGTGAATCTTCTGGTGTTTATTAAGACTATGACTTGCTGAGAAGGACTGGTCACATTGTGAACATTTGAATGGTTTCTCTCCTGTGTGAATCCTCTTATGTTGAGTAAGATTAGATATTTGTGAGAAGCTCTTGTCACATTCTGAACATTCAAATGGTTTCTCTCCTGTGTGAGTCCTCTTATGTTGAGTAAGGCAAGAATTTTGGGTGAAGCACTTGTCACATTCTGAACATTTAAATGGTTTCTCTCCTGTGTGAGTCCTCTTATGTTGAGTAAGATTCGATATTTTTGAGAAGCACATGTAACATTCTGAACATTTAAATGGCTTCTCCCCGGTGTGAATCATAAGATGAACAATTAGTTGTGACTTTTTTGGAAAACTTTTTTGGCACTCCGAGCACTCAAATGGTTTCTTTGCAACTTTCGCCATCTTGTGATAATGAAGATATGTTTAGCTTTTTCCACGGTAGGTGTTGAATGGCCAATTGAGCTAATTAAAATACCTGTATGAGAAATAAATACAAATGTTTACACAGAATCTTAATGAATCATCAGAATGTGTTTTGAGATTTTTCAATTGAATCACTTCAACACCCACAGCATAAAAGGAAATAGAGCACTTTGGATAGTGCAGATAAACCTACTTTAAAAAAAATACATATCAACCAAATGCACTTATAGAAGTGACTAGGCCAGGTTATACAGTATCACCAAGAATATCTTCAGGTGGAATCTCAGGTCTCACAGGACTAAGTTGATAAACTCTTAAAAAATGGCCGGCAGTAGGAGGAGATAAGACAGTTGGGAAACCATGCTGTAAAGTCTGGGAGATGCCTTAGCAAAGTAAACAACAAAAGTGTTCCAACATGATGAAAAGAAAGGGGACTGCAACTGTAATCTTGGTAACCACATACCTTCACTACACTGACATGTACCAAGGCTGTGCTCCTCCATACATGTTACTTATGAATGGGCACAGCCCTTAAACATGTAAGTGTAGTGGAGGCAATTGGGATGTTTTTGTAGTTTACTTCACTGAGGCTCACTCAGAGTTCATGGCAGAGTTTTCCATCTGGCTTGTCTCCTCTCCTACTGCCGGCCATCTTGTGAACTGAATTCATGAGGATGATTTACTAATGTAGTTGAAAATCTACACTTACAAATTGTGCAAATATTAACTTCAGTTATCCATTCATGTTAAAAGTTAATTCCTACTCACTTTAAAAACGTGCGGACAAAATAATGTTCGGACAAAATAAATAAACTTTTTTAATCTCAACAAATTCAAATGGTGAATAAAAATTATGTATAAGATTGCCAAAAAATAAAATAAAACTGTAATACATTCCACTGAAACACATACAGAACGAGCAAAACCATTTGAACAAGTAACTCAATTGCACCATCATACAATGTAGATACCTGGAATAATGTAGTATAGAGATATCTCAGCAGCTCCTTCTTCTGACCGGTTTGTAATTCTAGTAACTGACTGAGCTCAGCCTCAGCTTAAATACAATTAACCACAACTCACCAACATGAGGTGATATTAGATTTGCTAATAGGTTTAACAAAAGGCACGTTTCCAATATTGGACCGTGTGATAAAATGATAATGACTGCATGATGGTGAGTAATAGCAAATGATTAATACTGGGAGGGACTAGAACAGGAAGGATCCTTAACTTTAGCAGTTCAGTAATTAGCTCAATAGATACCTACAACAGATAACAACACTTTCATTATCATTGGAAATGGTCAGATACTTTGGTTATTTAAGAAGCCATTTTTGGAACAGACTGCAGTCACATGCAAGACCAATCCTGTATACAATTCAGCTGCCCAATGTGATGAACCTTAGACTTAATATGGTAACCCAGAGAATAAACCTTTCCTAGAATAAATACATAAATAGTTTGCTATCACAGTTCTACTGAAAATCCAGTCATCTGGCCATTCTGCTGACCCTCTGGCTTTAATACATTCTGAGTCACTTACCTGGAATGAGTAGGCTGATCATGAAAGCCAGAGGCTCTAATCTGTACTTTATGTTTATGACTCAAAGTATGAAGCCAACATAACTGTCAGGTGAAAGGTATTTGCAGGAATGACGATTCAGCAATGGCAGGATCAGGGTCTCTCACAGGATAAAATTCCTTTAGCAAACAGTTCTGACCGTTAGAATTACTTGTTAACACTCAAAGTGGAAAATCTCTGTGAGATGGGCTTACACCTAATGCTAAATGTCTCACATTGAAATGGAGCAGACCCACCATTCACAAATTACATGTGTACTAGTATCT
This sequence comes from Nanorana parkeri, assembly GCF_000935625.1. NCBI lineage: Eukaryota > Metazoa > Chordata > Amphibia > Anura > Dicroglossidae > Nanorana > Nanorana parkeri. Next base: position 59,503 of record NW_017308039.1, read on the forward strand.
ACATCCCTTCTATGAATACCCACAAGCAAAGAAATATTGTGGACTGTATTGATACCACACCAGGATGGCAATTCTTGTTCAACTCTGACATCAATTTTTTCCTTAGTAATGCTGCTGTTAATGTTTCACTGTAAATCACCTATTCCATTCAGGAGCACTTAAACTGAACAAATGTGATGCTCATGTGATGATTTGAAGAGATATCCCATAATGCCTTGGGCCTCTACAGCAGCCAATGGGCAGTCTTGGCCCAGCATTACCTCACCCCGAGCAGCTTCCACCAATTAAATTTTGCTGACCCGAAATGTGAGGCCTGCTTCATTCTTAAAGAAGGTCCCTCCAAGGGACTTCTGCCACCTTCTAGGAACCATGCTTCAAGACCAAAACGGCAAAGTGGTTGATTGTAGACATGTGCGATTAATTTAGTTCTGAATCAAAATTTGTATGAATTTTCAAACATTTGGACGTTCTGAGGCATCCGAATGTCTGAATCCAATTGCATCAGAATGGGACAGAATCTGAATTTCCATTTCTAAAATTTTGGATCCTGTCCAAATTCCGTTCAAAACTAAACTGAGTCGGACATGTGACTATTTTCTGGCCAGTCAAATGTTTTTTTTGTTGGCTGCTTGAGGTTGCATCACAGGCACGGTCATGTAACCTCCCTTTATGGGTTAGAGAGAAGTGGTTAGAAAAGCACACCATATGTTCTCAGTGCATCAAAAGTCAAAATCATAGCAATCCTTTGCTTATTTATTTATTTATTTATTTATTTTGCGCTTTTTCATTTATATTTGTTCTAGTGAGTGAGTGGATCATCTTTTGATTGTTATTTTCGGTTTTCCTTTTTTTGACTGCGTGAGATTTTATTTCTCTCCTCCCTCCAGCCTTGACTTCCCTTCCTCCATTGTCCCAATTAATGTTTTATTTGTTAATTTAAACAAAAAAATATGTTTAAGTAACAACACCTTTTTGCTCTTCCTTTTGTGTTTTGTAATTTTATTGAATTATTTTGACCTAATTAAAAATATATCTAAATTTTGCACATGGACTTAAGGAAGTGTTGTGACTAAAGAATTAGGATATGTTCAGTTTCACAGTGGTGAAATGGATGTCTAAATAATAAGCATTCACATTTCCTGAAGCCTGATTTTTTTAAGGTTTTATTTCTTGCTTCCTCACAGTCCTCCACCGCCTTACACACTACCTCATATGTCCATTCCCATCCTGCCTTTCATCACCACCCTTCCACAAACCCCTCCCAAATCTTTTCCCATCCTGCCCTTCCTCGTCGCCCTTTCCACAATCCCCTTGCCTCCTAGCCCTCTTCCCATCTTGCCCCCCCTCCTCACCCTTCAAAAAAATCCACCTCCCACATCTCTTCCCATCGTGCTCCCCTCCTTGGCCTTACCAGAACCACTATCAATCCTCTTCACATCCCCTCACATGGCCCTCCCTCAGCCGCCTCCCCTCATTCTCACCTTGCCCTCCCCCTCCTCCCCCTCTCCAATCTTGACTCCCCTTCCTCACACCAGTCCCAATTAAAGTTTTTTGTTAATTTAAATGAAAAAATGTTTGTTAACACACATTTTTGCTCTTCTTTTTGTGTTGTACTCGTTATATTTTATATTAGGTTAAAATAATTCAATATCTAAATTTTGCACACCAACATGTGCCTTGTGCCATTTTAAAACCAAAAGCAAGGACGTAAGGATGTGTTGCGACTAAAGAATTAGAATCAGCATTCTTAAAAGGAGAGTCATTTAGTTATAAAGCGAATGTGATCTATTGCTAGTGGCAATCTATTCAAGCTGGCTCCTAATAATACAGCCTACTCATACAGCCAGACTTCCCAACTCTCCCGGACGTTCTGGGAGTCTCCCGCTATAAGATAGCAGCTCCTGGCCACTCGGGGGAGAAACATTTTCTCCCGGAAAGGTTTACTCTGCTCTATCTAGCACAAGGTAGGAATCATCCTTATAACTTAGCCAACGTTGTGCCAACATTATACACTGAGTGCCCAGATTATTATGACCACCCCATCAGTACTTAGTTGAGCCGCCTCATGACTCCACGAGATGATGAAAGGTGATGCAAGGAATCTGACACTGCGCTGTTGTTTGTACCAGTCTTGCCCCTCTCCGTTCTGCCCTAACACTGACTAGTCGCTGACGGCCACAATTCGCACGTTCAGACCCAGATTTTCGGCTGACAGTCCAGTCTTTAAACACTTTAACAACAACTGCTCTTGAACATTTAACAAATTCTGCTGTTTTGCTGATACTCGCTCCATGGCTCCGAGCGCCAACAATCATCCCACGTTCAAAGGCTGTTAAATCGCGTTGTGTACCCGTATCTTCAGAAACAAATCACTTCTACTGTCGTGGTAAACAACCTGCTTCCCTATTTATAATGGTCTGGCCCTCTAGCAACTTCAGCGCCAAATTATATCTAATTATAGCTAATTTGCCTACAAACGTCAGGTGGTCATAATAATCTGGCCACTCAGTGTATGTTTCTTAATGCTAATTAACTACTAATTTCTTCAGTGTCATTATGTAAAGAGAGCTACTGTACATGTTACATGTGTGGAGAGCACGCGCACGGGGAGAGAGAGAACATGAGCGAGAGACAGCGCGCGAGGGAAAGAGGGCCATGGGGGAAGGAACGAGGGACATGGGGGAAGGAACGAGGGACATGGGGGAAGGAACGAGGGGATGAGGGAAGAAAAGGAAAGCGGTAGAGAAGTAGGGAGGTAGAGAGAAAAAAAACAGGAGGGAGAGAGAGTGACAGAGGAGAAAGGAGAGAGACAGAGATGAAGGGAGAGATAGAGGGAGTGAAAGAAAGTGAGCAAGGGAGAGAAAGAGACACATAGGGCAGTATATCAAGACTGGAGCAGGTGTCCGTGGCAACCAATCAGCTTCTCTCTTTCATTTCCAAAGCGTAACTGCACAAACTGAAGAGAGAAGCTGATTGGTTGTCATGTGCAACTGCTCCAGATTCTGTCTGCTCCAGTTCTGATAAATTCCCCCCCCCCAGAGTGAGTGAGAGAGAAAAAGAGAGACAGAGTGAGATAGAGAGAGGGAAGGAGAGTGAAACATATTTTGGAGTTTTATACATCTAATAACAGACAGTGTCTTGTCCTATATAACGCTGCACACAATGACGATATGGTTTTATTTTCTCTTTTTCTGTAACAACTCACCATAGTTATGATGTGATACGAGTAAAGTGGCCAGATTTACCTCATCAGATCTTCAGCACTCGTGTGTCTTCAGGCTCCCCTCCCCCTGTCACAGCAGCAGGAAGGAGGAAGTCTCCTCACAGAGAGAAGCTCCTATGAACACACTGTCCCCCCTCCCTCTGTGCATTGGATTCTGGGACTTGTAGTCTGATATCAGGAGCTGCAGCTGCATTTGTAAGAAGAGACAGAACACACAGGAGATCTGAACACCGGGGTAAGTACATATGTCAGAGAAATAAATATGGACATGAATAATTAGACAAAGGAGCTGCTGAAATTAGGTTTAGACTGAGGGGGAGGGGGGCGGTAACCAAATTTTATCCCCCCAGCTTTTGTGGAACTACAAGTCCCATGAGGCATTGCAGGACTCAGCCAGCCACAGGCATCACTCCCAGAGGCAGAGTGTGTTGTGGGATTTGCAGTTCCAGTGCAGTCGGAGGGCCGAATGGAATGGCGGCTGCAATCTCAAAGCACATGCAGAATGTCCTATGCATGCGTTTATTTGCATGCAGATGGCGGGGGCATCAGGGTTTCATTTTTTTTTTTTACTTTGTCATTTTTATGTTTTACTTTTTCATTTTTAACTTTTTTATTTTTTAAATCTTTATATATTTTATTTTGTTTAACTTTTTATTTATTTACTTTTTCCCCTTAATGTTCTTCCTATTACATAGGAGATTAAAATCCCTTAAGTGATAGTTTGGAGGTGACAGGTTCTCTTTATGGAACCTGCCCTCCAACACAGAAGTTCTGTATAGTTCCTGACAGCCGAGACAGGTGGCGCTGTGATTACAGCTCCACGGTCTCAGAGAACACACAGAGAGCCCATAGAGCAGACGTTTTTGGCTGAGCCATTGTGCCTTAGTTTTCGGGGTCCCCCGGGAGAGCGGGCGACCCCGAAAACTACGGCGGGGGGTGCGGGCAGAAACGATTGCCGCTGCTCAAATTAATACAAGTGGTCTGATCAGACCACTTGTAGTAAACGAGCTGTGGCGGCTCCACAATGTACATTCAGCTCTGCTTGTCCGAAGCCGGGCTAAATGTACTTAAAAACTACTCGCCCGGCGCCCGAAACTGCATGTCCCGGGCGTCGGGCGATAGGGATTCCACACCCCTGTTATATTATACATGAAAACAGCCCCAGCAAGGCAGAATTTTCTCTGTTTTGTCCTCACTGCCGGCTATGCCGTTACTATGATTTATTGTTATTATTTTACCCTCACATTGCCGGTTTCCTCTGGCCTGCTGCACAGGTTCAGCCTCTCCTGTAGTTCCCTAAGTTCCGGTTGCTAAATGCACCTTAGGAGGGAAGCCTCCCCTACATCTACAAACTTTGGGGTGCAGAATTTGGTTTCTTGGGGTCCCCTCTTGTTCCGATGTCTCCTCCATCATGGCGGCCAAGACGTTTCCTGGCCTTGTGATTGTGGCGGGACTATGATTGAGCCTCATCATCAGAAAACTGTGCTTGTACTGGAATGATGTGACACACATGAGCGAGATGACACCGGGGGATCCGCTTCTCTTCCTTGCAGGTCATTTGTGAATGTGCCAATACTTCCTGTGGCTCTGCAGTGGTGCTTGCTCTGGCTGGATCTTTTTTGGATATCTGTTATCATGCCTGTAGATCCGAGGAGTATGCTGCTGCACCCAGGGGTGTCGCTAGCATATTCACCACCTGAGGGTGGGGGGTAGTGGTGCATGTTCCTGAGGGTGGGAGGTAGTGGTGCATGTTGAGGGGGGGCAAGGATGGGGTGCTGCACGCTATGGTATGGGGTTGAACTTCTTACGGTCCAGGTCATTGATGTCACTAGATGCCAGGAGCTGGGCAGAACACCGGCCAGAGTGGTTCTGCTCAGGTCCCGGTAACCATTGATGTCACTGGCTGCCAGGAAATGGGTGGGACTCTGGCCTGAGCATCCCAGGCTGGTGATAGTTGGGTTGGTAGATGCTTATGGCCTTTACACATCTCCCCAACCCAGCTCTTACAACCATGGATGCTCTGGCCGGAAAGGGGGCGGCAGGCACACTGCAAGTATTGTGCAGCAGAGCAGCCATGCCACTCTGCCTACTGCCCGCCCATGTGAACCAAAAACATGCCAACAGAGGCAACAGCCTTAGGCTGCCTCTTTATAGGGTCGGCCCTGGCTGCACCTATTGCTCTGCTTTTAAGGCTTTAGTTGGATCTTACAGAATCTGTTGGGTTTTTTTTTTGTCTGAAGATTCTGTCAGTCTGTTTCTTGTGCCTTAACTCTTTTGGTGCCCTACAGGTGGGCATGTTGCTGCCCACCTGTAGTCCCACACAGATACTAGTATTGGTGCATCCCTACATTTTACGGTTGGGGTCACCACAACTTGACAAATGTTACCAAGGGGTCCCGGCCCTAGAAAGGTTGAGTACCACTGTTCTATGCCATCAGGAGATAGCCATACCACCTGTAACAATCTGGCTTAAAATCTTTGGGAGTGTTATCATCCCAATCCTCCTTTGTGGTAGAGAAGTATGGGGCCTTGTCACCTATCCAAACCAAACTCAATGTGCCTTCAGCTAAACAGAAAATTTCCATCTGGAATTCTTCAAGCACCTCCTCCAAGTTCATCGGAGAACCTATAACAATGCTTGCCGGGCTGAGCGGGGCAGATTCCCTTTCCATGGAGGGAGTGAAGAGAAGTACAGAAGAAGGCTATTACACTGGGATGACATAAAAATAGCAGGCCCAACTCATACCAACATCACCATCTTGCTCATCCAAAGCACCCATGAATGTGTCCTGACAAAATCTCAAATAAAGGACAAAATTAACTATTTGAAAGAAAACTAAATCATAGAATGGAGAAATGAAATAACATACTCTCACAATCTATTTACCAGTCACTACAGGGAGAATACTAACTGGCCCCATACCTGGAGATGTTGCAAGACCCCAAAAACAGACAAATCCTGAGTCTATACAGACTGAGTGCCCACAGACTGGAAATCGAATCAGGGCGGCAGAGACAGAACTACAAGTCCAAAGGAGAGTGGACTGTGCCAGCGTTGTGACCAGGGGGACCTGGAGGAGGAGGTCCACTTCTTGCTACAGTGCCCCCCAGTACTCTGCAGTGGCCTCCAGAGGCTCTCATCCCGGACTTCACTTCTTTAGAAGAGAAGAGGAAACTCCACAATGTACTGAGAGAAGAGGAGACTCCACATTGTAGTGGGAGAAGAGGAGACTCCACATTGGACTGGGAGAAGAGGAGACTCCACATTGTACTGGTAGAAGAGGAAACTCCACACTGTACTGGGAGAAGAGGATGCTCCACATTGTACTGGGAGAAGAGGAGACTCCACATTGTACTGGGAGAAGAGGAGACTCCACATTGTACTGGGAGAAGAGGAGACACCACACTGTACTGGGAGAAGAGGAGACGCCACACTGTACTGGGAGAAGAGGAGACTCCACATTGTACTGGGAGAAGAGGAGACTCCACATTGTACTGGGAGAAGAGCAAACTCCACACTGTACTGGGAGAAGAGGAGACTCCACATTGTACTGGGAGAAGAGGAGACTCCACATTGTACTGGGAGAAGAGGAGACTCCACATTGTACTGAGAGAAGAGGAGACTCCACACTGCACTGGAAGAAGAGGAGACTCCACATTGTACTGGGAGAAGTGGAGACTCCACATTGTACTGGAAGAAGAGGAGACTCCACATTATACTGGGAGAAGTGGAGACTCCACATTGTACTGGGAGAAGAGGAGACTCCACATTGTACGGGGAGAAGAGGAGACTCCACATTGTACGGGGAGAAGAGGAGACTCCACATTGTACGGGGAGAAGAGGAGACTCCACATTGTACGGGGAGAAGAGGAGACTCCACATTGTACTGGGAGAAGAGGAGACTCCACATTGTACTGGGGGAAGAGAAGACTCCACATTGTACTGGGAGAAGAGGAGACTATGGCACGGAGAGAGACAGAGTGGGAGAGGGAGAAGGAGAGAGAGAGAAAGGGACAACAAAAAGAGAGAGGGAGGTTGAGACACAGAGTGGAGGAGAGAGATACAGAGAAAGAGAGAGAGAAAAAAGGGAGGGAGAGAGAAAGTGACAACAATAAGAGTGCAAGAGAAAGACTAGGGGAGAGAGAGACAGAGGGTAGGGCAGATATAGAGGGGGGGGGGGGGGAGGGGGGGGGGAAGG